>NC_068417.1:29486930-29641357 GCF_023724105.1 Carassius gibelio
CATCATATGTGTTCCGCATCAGATTTGGGCATCAGAACAAGCATCGTTTTGTATTACATTAATATTGGTGCATCACCGGGATCATAATACCCCCAAAATACTGAATCTAACATTCAGAAGCGGAAATAATGACGATTAATCTATTATTTTAATCATAATTTAGATTAATTATAATTTCTGATGTATTCTGAAAACAACATACAATGTGTTCTGATTCAGTATATTTAGGCTTTCATTTGCACGTTCCAAACAATCGATTTATATTTTTCTCAGCATTCCGAATATACATTATATAGCCAAGGTGCTTTACTACAACGTCTTTAATGTGCTTTGGATATAATTTGCTTGCTCTGAACCAAATCTTTTTTGTTTGTTTGTGTTTTTCGAACATTCGATTCAGTGTTCTGAGAATTCCATTTCATTTTAATTCCCTCAAACGTTTGATTGGAACATTCGATTCAGTATATTCGTACATCAATTACGTGTTCAGAACACTGAACATTCGTTTGGACCGTATGCGTTCGAACATTTGATTCAGTGTTTGAGTATCTTTTGCAAGTTCCAGAGAGTCGTCGATTCATTTTATGTCAAGACTCACTCGAACACTTGATTCATTTTAAGTGGACATCATCTGCGAGCTCTAAAGGTTCGATTCATTTCCTCTGGATATGCATGCGAGATGCGACCATAGATTCAATATGTGAGTCATTTACCCGTTACGAACATTCGATTCACATGTTTTTGTCGTTGTTGTTGTTGTTGTTGTTGTTGTTTTGTGTGTGTGTGTGTGTGTGTGTGTGTGTGTGTGTGTGTGTGTACTTCAAACAGTTATTTCAGTATGTTTGGACATCATTTGCACCTTCTAAAGATTCTGTTCATAATGTTATTGACATTAAAGGTGCATTCAAACGTTCGTCACCGTATATTGTGCATCATTTGCACGTTTAAAATATGTAGTGGATAATTTTTTTTGTGAGTTTGAACAATTGATTCAGTATTTTGGGGGATCATTCACACATTCCAACCGTTAATAGTATGTTTAAATGTTTTTGGATCATCATTGGTGTAATCAAACACTAGGTTAAGGGTTTTTAAAATGACTTCATAATGGTGCATTTAAACATTTAGGCAGACTTTTGAATCCTCAGTTCAGCATTGGTTTGTTGGGAAGTCTTGCGACATTGATGTCTCTGTTGCTTTCACTAGGATGCAAAGGTGCACAGGTAGAAGAGATATGGAGCATGGAGCCAGAAAACTTTGAAAATCTCAAGTAGGCAACACCCTTGATTCACTTATTATTATATCCAGCCTTCCTCCAGGGCTTAAACTGCAATTGAATATGCATGTGAATCATTTCAGGCCCGTTCATGGACTGATTTTCCTCTTCAAGTGGCAACCCGGTGAGGAGCCAGCGGGGTCTATTGTTCAAGACTCGAGGCTGGAGCAGATCTTCTTCGCCAAGCAGGTGCACGATTATGCATTTCATCAAATCCGGCCAATTGCTACAAAGTGCAAAAAGGATATCCAGAAAATAATTTTCGCAAACGTACTGTTTCAGGTCATCAATAACGCCTGTGCGACCCAAGCGATCGTCAGCGTGTTGTTAAACTGCACACATCCTGATATGCACCTTGGGGAAACGCTGACAGAATTTAAAGAGTTCTCGCAGAGTTTTGACGCTGCGGTAAGTTCGCGCGCACGGTTTATTTTCAAAGGTGTTTTTTCATTATTATTGTTTATCAAGCTTTATATGACTTTGTTTATGTTTTAGATGAAGGGTCTTGCTCTCAGTAACTCTGAAGTGATTCGACAAGTTCACAACAGCTTCGCCAGGTTACTTCTGTTTGCTTTTACGAAAGTTTCTTCTCTTTGACCGTATATAATAAGTGTTATATAACATTGAGAAATTGCTTTTTTTCTTTCTAAAGACAACAGATGTTTGAGTTTGACGCAAAGTCGTCGGCTAAAGAAGAGGATGCTTTTCATTTTGTGAGTTACGTTCCTGTTGACGGCCGACTTTATGAGTTGGACGGACTTCGCGAAGGACCCATAGATCTGGGTAGGTCGAATCAGTGTTGAATCGTTTGTTTTTAAGCAGTTTGTTTGCGTTTTTAATCATTTAGAAACTTTTTTCAGGTGCGTGTGACCAGGATGATTGGATCAGTGCTGTACGGCCCGTCATTGAGAAAAGAATCCAGAAGTAAGCGTCAAGCTGATGTGATCTGAGTGGATGTTTCTACAGAACTGGGTTTTATTAAAGCGTTTCTGCTTTTGGACCCATCCAGATACAGCGAGGGGGAGATTCGGTTCAACTTGATGGCCATTGTTTCAGACCGCAAGATGATTTATGAGAAGAAGATCGTTGAACTGCAGGCGCAGCTCGCGGAGGTGAGATCTTCTGACTGTGTCCAATGCTGGATGGACAGAATGATGAAGGCTGTTTAAAGACGTCTCTGCTGTTCACAGGACGAGCCGATGGACACAGACCAGAGTGGGAATCATCTCAGCTCTATCCAGTCAGAGATCGCCAAGTACCAGCTCCAGATCGAAGAAGAGAACCAGAAACTTAAAAGATACAAAGTGTGTACTTTCCCATCAGTGATCATTTAAAAAAGGATATTCTTAATAGTGTATTATTAGGAATATTATTAATATAAATAACTTAAGTTATCTTTATTTATTATTATTATTATTGCAAAATGCATATAAAATGTGACTATATTAAATATGTATGTGTTAATTTATATTAATGAATTATAAAATATAACATTATTATAATATTAAATATGTATTTAATTAATATTAATTCTCATTAATATTCAGTTCTCTATTAAAAGGTTATATTACAAATTACCCTTACAAAAAATGTTATTATTAATAAATTATTGTTATTAAAAATAAAACATTAATATTATTAATATTATATATACATACAGATATATAATAATTAATATTAATATTAGTACAGTGTAACATTATTAATATTATTATTTTCATTGTTGATGTTATAAAAGATAACCTTTAAAGTTATGTACGTTATAAAATAATTTTATGATATTTTCCTAATTAGTTTTTAAGTTATTTATATTAATAAGTAATATAATGTTGTATAATGTGTATATAATATAAAATATATCAATACTGTTGTTTTTTTCCTCATTGACCCTATTGACCCTTTAAAAACTGTTTTTAAAATGTAACTTTGAAAACATTATAGTAATAATAATAATAATAATATTTTTTGTAAGTTATATAATTTGTCTAATAATAATGTTGTTATTATTATAACATAATTATTAATATTATAACTTAATATTATTATTGTAAATGTCACTTACATAATTTATTAATAATGATTTATTAATGGTTTTATTTTAAGGTTTTTATAAAATATCTCTTAATGATACTAATATTATATTATTATTCATAATAATGATTATTATTAAAAATAAGAACATTATATTTAATAACACAGCTTAAAGGAAAACAAAAACATTATAATTATATTACAATAACATTTAATTTATTTATTTATTATTGTGGTGGTGGTGCAATAATTCTTAAAGAAATTAAGAACCAAGAATATGGGACTTTTATTTATTTATTTATTTATTTGTTTAGATTGAGAACATTAGAAGGAAGCACAACTACCTGCCCTTTATAATGGAGTTACTGAAGACGCTGGCCGAATATCAGCAGCTGATACCTCTGGTGGAAAAGGTAAGTCCAGTCACAGTCTCATCACACCACTAGAGGACAGTGTGTACCTGCTTTTGAGCTTGCAGTCTTTTGTTCTCTTGTAATTAGATTAGCACGAAACCTTACAGATAATAAGGCAGTGATGTTTGAATGGTATGTTAATATCAAAAAACCTTCAAATAGTCACGCAGTAATAACATCCAGTGTTTCCTGTAGGTTTGCACCACCGTGGGAGAAGGGATGTGGGATATTGACAAAAAAAGAATACTATCTCTATATTTTGGGATTTTATCGATAACTAGACTCCTAAACTCCCAAAGTTTTTGATATTCTCCTAATATGATTGTAGGAGAAACGCCGGCATCCATATAATTTTAATTCAAAATTCTATGAATTCCAAATCTGAATGCACTTCAGAAGGGATGAATATGAATTGTTTTTATTTTTTCTCCTCTGTTTCTTCAGGCAAAGGAAAAACAAAGTGCCAAAAAAATGCAAGAAGCCAAGTAACCCCACAATGTCAGACCCGCTTTAATTTTATGCCACGGAATATCTTTATTTGCATTTGTCTTCTGTATCCCACAAACGGAGCACGTGGAAGTGAAGTCTTGCTGTCATTTCCTTCACGTCTGTGCATGCATGCAAAGAGATGTTTAAATAATGTCTTATTTTCATATAAATTTCATTTGTTCAGTAATTGTGTCGTTTCATGTTTGTTTTTTCTGATTAGCAAATGGTAAGAGACGATAAATGAGTCTTAAATTGCTGTCAAATATTGTACATTTAAGCACTAATGTATCTATTTTTCGTGACCTATTAATAATGAACCTAATCAGAATTGAAATAACACAAATGTGAGAAATCGAGAAAGATTTTTAATTATGATGTATGATGAGTTTGCAGTAACAACGCATGGAAAGCGTCTTCCTGTCCATTTAGCAACGTCATAGTGCTTCTTGTTTTCTTAAGAATTGGCTCGCTTTATATGGCAGTTCTTCTGTTTCCGGTGTTTGTAAATAGAGCTGGTTTTGTCCCGATGTTTCCTGTCATCTGGGATGTTTAATTTGGGAGTGTGACGCAGACTCACATGAGCAGACAGACTGCGTGCGCTCAGGCTTGTTGTTCCCACCATAGCAACCAGTATTGAAAATTCATCAATATTTGCATGTTTGCGTTCCTCATATAGCTTACTAGCTATTCAATATGGATTCAATATGGATTTTCATGACAAGATTTTAATAGGATTGTCCCTTTAAGTTTATTTATATAAAAAAAATTTTTAATAATTACTGTTTTAGTTTTAAAAACGAAAATATTAGGAAGCACTGACTTACTGTACTAAGCTATTAAAATAAAAGAGTGAAAACTCTTATTTGTGCGGTTCTGTTTGATGACGCTAGAGGCGCTAGGAATCTAACCTCAGCTAAAGGGTTGAAAGGGCGCGAATTTTTGGTCAAGCTTTGTGCAATGTTCCCTGTATTTTTGCCTTTCTCGTGCAGCCGTTCACGTGAAGTGATGGAAACATCAATAAGTGTTGTTAAAAAAGCCGAACAGGCTTGTTAATGCTCTGCAGCGCTCAAGGAGACGCCTAAATCGCCCGAGTGTTTGGCGTTTTTTTTTTTTTTTTTTTTTTATCTCAGATTTTTTCATCTGTACTCGTAGCGTGCGACAGTGGTTTACACAGTGAGTTGCGTTTCTATTTCTGCCGGACTGTTTATTTACATTCCTTCAAACTCTCCAGACCCGTCAGTGCACTTCAAAGAGCCGCTTAAGTGACTTTATAAAACGTGTTAGCTGCGTCACGACGCCGTTCCCGCCATGAAGGAGCACGTTATTTAATCTTATATTATTGCTGTCCACAGTGCGATCCGGTTATGTGAAAAATCTTACTCTTGCCAGAAAAGTTTTATTATGTCTAGGTGTAAACATGTTCAGAACAGGAGATCATAACTGTTCCAAACATCTGAGTTATTGACATGGGATGAGTAACTTCAAACTGCAAGCTACTGAAGTCTTAAGTCTTTCTGGTGTAGCTTCACAAAACCAGCACATTTTATAGCTTATTATTTATTTTTATTCATTGATTTCTTAGTTGCCAGCTTAACTAAATTCAGACTAAAGGAATCATAATAGCAATTATCTTTTTTTTTTTTTTTTTTTTACTTATTTTTGGACACTCAAGTCTCGAAACAAAAATGCATCTATCTTCTAATATTTCCTCTCTCTCTCTCTCCCTATATATATATATATATAACATTTTTAAAAAGTCAGTGTGTAATATATACTTTTTTCAGTTATATAATATATATAAAATTACTTTATTAGTTTTTAATGACACTTGGGTACATTTATTTCAAATGGCATTTGTGTTTATGAATCCAGTAACTTCAACAAGTCTCTAAGATTATTATAATATAAATGACACTTATGTTTATATATTTATATATCTAGTAACCCAATTCATACTTAAGTATTTAAACAGTATTATTCTAAATAATTTAATAACAATAATATATATATATATGTGTGTGTGTGTTTATTTACATACATTTTAAATTACATAATGTTCATTTACATAATGGTCCCAGAAAGTATTTATGGACTCTCAAGTCACACACAAGAAAATGTTGGTTTGTTTATCTACTTATCTACACATTTATTTGATTTTAGTTTATTTTAATGGCTGTTATGATTAGAAGTGCATTGGTCCTGAAAAGTATTTTAGACTTTTTTTCTTCTTTTTCTTCTCTTTTCACGTATACACACACACACACACTCATGTGTAAAATAAAATAAAAACATTTTTAAGCGTGACTTCAGTATATTGTTCATATATGTATTTATTTATTATTTATTTATTTGGCATTCACAGACCATTATGGACTAAAAGAAAAAAATATCCATACCAAATTGTCATGTTTCTAGGCCTACTACCGTTTTTCTTCTTTCTTTAACTGAAAAAAAAATTGCTTGAAGAAAAAACATGCCACGTCTTCAAAATAAAAGCCACTTGCTTTGACGTTAATATATTTTCTCGTGTGGCATACAGTAAGCACCTCGATCTGTCTCGGGCCCACTGCAGATGTGAAGACGACCCGTGGGAAGCGCGTTGAGGAAAGCCAGCGGTGTTTTTAAGAGCTGTTCTGCTTCACTGTGTGTGAACAGGATCTTGGATCAGTTAAACAGACGCAGTGTTTGGTGTCTGTTCAGTGTCGGACGGCCGTGAGATCATCTACAGGAACACAACGAGCACGAAAGTGTTTAGCTGTAGCGAACGTGTGGAACCAAACAAGCGCGTAAAGTGCAGAATGTTCTGCTCGCTTTATTTGCACTCGATGAAATCACGCGAGAAGTGTTTCTGTAAATGTTCGGATGGCTGGAGTCTGCACTAACTCATCAGTGCACACTGGGTAAAAACTGCAGCTCGGTGGGGTTCTGGTTAAGTGAGACCAACTTGTTGAACTGGTCTGCTCAGTTAAATGAAAGCAATCTTATCTTCGCGACTAAAAATAGCACGAATAACTGGTGTGAGTTTGGGGCGGGGCTAATTCTTTGCGCAACCAATAGCAGCCCAAGAATGTTTATGAAACTTTCGGTTTTGCAATGCTAGTGTAGTCACGGCGCTTCAACTTTAAATAATGTGAAGGATTGCTGTCATCAATTAATGATTAATTTGGGACGGGACACTTTATAAACGAATTGTAAAAAATGCTAATATTGTGTTATATCCAATATTATTTAGTTTTGTCGACATAAAAATAAATATAAAGCCAAACTCCTTTTGAATCGTATATGAATTTAGTCATCACAAAATTATAATGTACTATAAAAGACTGTATATTCATCTTGAGATTTGCCAAAGATTGCGTTTAACAATAGTTTTTGAAAGAAAATATCTTGAAGTGAGCATCACAGATAATAATGTAAAAATATTAAATAGCACAATTAAACATGCAACATGATAAATTTATAATTACCATATACCGATATGTATCATTTTTTGTTGCATATTTCACCCCAAATAAATCAGAAAGTTATACACTTTAATAGTGTAGAAAAAACAAATTCACTCAGAAATGGCTAGTAAATTTCACAAATAATTACAGAGAATTGGGGACATTAAACTTTGCATTTTGAAGAAGTAGAAAGAATGAAATAGTTTTTTACTGTAAAATAATTTGTTTTATTTACAGCTTTGAAAAAAATAAACACAATGTAAAATGGAGTGACAAACGAATATTTAATCCAAGTGTATGTGTATTATGATTGTTTTTTTTTTTTTTTTTTTAGAAATTAACCTTCAGTGAGTACTCGATAGAAAAGGTTTTTTTTTTTCCAATGTAAAAAAAAATAAAAATAAAATAGTAAAACGAGCATCAATAATTAAATATTCACTGATAGAAAAAAATAAGTTAGTTAATTAATAAAAAAACCTCCAAATGTCGGTTTGTAAACATTTATACACTTTTTGCTTATTCTTTGTTTTTGTTTCTTAACAGTGCACCCAAAATCCAGAAAGCAATCGGAAATGAAATGCAAAAATAAAAAAAAAGTCCTACAAGAAAACTTCAGAACATAGATACAACATTACGTGAAAACTCAATACCAATGCCTGACTATTTACAAATCTTCTATTAAATATTAAATACACTGAAATCTTCATATAACACACTCCCTACATGGGACAGTAGATGCGGAAACGGACCTGCCGTTTGTTTAAACACATTTACTGCTCCCCTGCAGCGATTGTGCAGAGCCGGCGATAGAGTTCAGAGTCCAGGAACCGAGGGTACGAGTTGTGCTCCATCAGGAAGTAAACTCTGTTTTGGGCGGCTGTGAAACAGGACTGCGTTGGGATCAGAAGGCTTTGGTGGAGGGACTCCTTTGTGTGGAAGTCCAGGTTGATCTAGAAAGAATAAGGGACAGAAATGAGAATGTGTGGCACGGATTAATGAAAACTGAATCTCAGCTGAAGCTCACCTCTTTGGAGGAATCTTCCCTGATGAACTCCTCGTATATGGTTTTTGCCCTGGATTTGAGTTTGGAATTGGACCTGATCTTTCTGAACTCTTCACAGACCATCCAGAACTCGATGTACTCCTCGCAGTGCTCAGACTTCATGAACTGCCGCAGAGCCGTTAATCCACCTGAAACGTGAACATATATTTATTAATTACATCCGTTGACATTATATAACGTGATGCAGTTCCTGCTTTAAAAACATTTATACATTTTTAGTATGGGTGTCAATAAATATGAACATTAACTAGTCATATATATGATTTTTTAAAATTAATTTATATATCTTATAATATAAATTAGAAAATAAAAATAGGTAACAGTTTTTCTTAACTATAAAAAAACTATTAATATTAACTTAATAATAAAAATAAAAACTTAATGTTAATTATATGAATGGAATACTGTATAAATAAATAAATACTGTAATAAATAATGAAAAAACTGTAAAAAAAAAAAAAAAAAGTCAAATTTATACAAATAAAATAATTTCAAAGATGAATTAATAAATAGAATTCATATTTACATTTGCTGCTCAGCAGGTTGTCCAGAGACTGTGCCCATCGAGTCACTTCTTCAGTAGTGGGCCTGTGGGAATATAAATAGAGGAAGGTCATTTGATTTTAATTTCACAATATAATTTAATTTTAATATAATCAATTAAATATTTATTTTAGATTTAATTTTATTATTATTTATTTATTATTATTAATTATTTTTTTTTTTAAGTTACTGATCCCACTTTATTACATACATTAACCTCCGGTGTCACAGACAATGTTTAAGCTTAAGCTAGTCCCAGACTAAAATGCATGTTTGATCTCTCAACTGAAAATATCTTGCTCTGGCATATCTTAAAACATGTCAGTGTCATTGTTCTGGGTCAAGATGCACACCTGTAATGTTTTCTTCTAAGGCTTTTTTCGTAAAAGTTGCTTAAATATCTCAATTTAACTATAAGGCCTAGTCCTGGCTTAAGCTAAGCCCGGTTTGTGAAACCAGATTTGTGCACATTAGAAGTATTTTTAATGCTCACCCGTATGATTTCCTCAATGTGTGACGTGATTCTCTCACGGGAAAAGTCTTGAAAAGCATTCTTGATCTCCAGTTTGTTTGTCTGTTAATCATAATCAACAAACATTAGCAACCACGGGTCAACTGGCCCGCAGGAAACCAAAAACAAAGTGATAAAAAGCGAGTCTCACTTCATCTCTTTGTGTCCCGTGGTCGTGTCGGGGTTCCTGCAGTAGATCAGACACTCCAAGCTCGAAACTGATGTGGATTTTCTCATTTTTGCCAGTCTAACCATCACTATCAATTGAACTGAAACATGCTGTGTCTTGCAGTGTGTGGCTCTTATACCCTTGGTGAGCTGTGGGCGGGGCCTTATCAGCAGGGGAAGCATCTGATTGGTCGTCCTGCATCATTGTTTCTGTGTGTCAGACTTGTTGGCAGGAACACTGCAGCTCTTTCTCAAATAATCATGCTGAACTTATGACCTGGAATGCATTACATTAAGAGAAATATCTACGAAATTACTTAATATACAAACACACACTCAAAAAAACATGATTTTTCAAAGTTCAAAGATTATTGGAGTATGTTTTAACATATTAAAACTACTATTACACTCTTTTAAATTAAACATTTCACATTTAGTTGAGTGTGTTACTTAATGCTTATTTATAATTTTAAAAAATACTACAATTTTTTTAAATTACAGAATTTCTACAGACACACACACACGTGTCATATAATAAAAACAAATATATATCTATCAGCTTAAAGGATAAAAATGTGAAATTCAATGTAATTATATATATTGTTAAGATATAAAATGCAATATAAAATAAGGTGTGTATGTATATATATATATATATATATATATATATCTGTGTGTGTGTGTATGTATGCATGTATATTAATGTATGTGTTTATGTGTGTATATGGATAGATAGATATATAGATGTTTGTGTGTGTGTGTGTGTATCTTAATTCCCTTTCCCCATAACTCTCATTTATTTTATCAATTAATTTTGATGATTGTTCTTATTGCAAATGTGCAAAGTAGTAAAAAGAAAGAATAAGAACGTGTGCCTCTCGAGATGAACAATATGTCACGTCCGCCATGTCTGTAACTTGTAAACGTAACATCCGTCTCAGACAGAAAGTACCAAACAAACTGGTTTGTACCCAACCAGCATTCCTCATGCATCTATTTGTGGAGACCAAAGGAATGCTTTATTTATAGAAACTGGTTTCTAAAAAAAGCTCACAAGGTTTGTGTTATCACGGGGTTTTAGTTACTTTGGATGTGATTCAGACCACTGAAAGCAATCTGTGCCATTTTTGCTTCTGACTGTAAGCATCTGGCTACTAGGTGATACCAAAAAATGTTTCATTTCCTGAAGAAAAAGAGCAGTAGATGAGATTCCTCGTGTTTCAAGGGCCTCGCCGATTAACATACAGTGCTGTGGTGAAAGAGTAAACATCTGTGACGTGATAAACTGTTGAAACCTTGACTTTAAAGTGCTAAATTAGATCAACATTTTTGTAGCTGATAGACTGACTGTTTTTAGCCATCCTTGAACACAAGTGTTTGTGTTCTCTGTAAGAGCGGAGCTGAAAGCACTGGTGTTGGCCAGAAACATCCTTGATCACTGATTTAGTAGAACGGCTGCACAGTAACTATTTGCATGACAAACTGCATGACTAGATGACAAATGCGATCTCATTCCTAATGTCAGGTTTAAAAGGGTGCAACCACATCCCACAAGGACATTTCTCATCTCAGAAGGCAAATTTGTGACACCGAGCATGTGAACTTTGTGCAGATCAGATCTGCTTTGCTTACAAGTACAAGATCTGTAGGACTTTCTCATGCTGGATAAAGGGTGTGTGTGTGTGTGTGTGTGTGTGTGTGTGTGTGTGTGTGCTCTTGTTTTTGTGACATATCAGGACACAACTTTGTATAATGACATGGGTATGACACAGGTATTACAAGGAGAGGGTGACTTATGAGGACATAAAGTTTTTTTGAGAAAGTAAAAATGCACAAAGTTTCCTGTGAGGGTTAGGGTTAGGGGTAGGGTTGGTGTAGGGCCATAGAATATACAGTTTGTACAGTATAAAAACCATTACACCTATGGGTGTGTGTGCTTACATGCAATCCATATTTGTAAGTTTATATGTACACATTTGAGTTACACATGTATATGTATAGTATATTAAAAAAAATACATATATATTGATAAATACATTATATAGACCAAATTATAATAATGATATAATTATGTAAATGTTTATAAAATGTATGTATAAAGTATTTATATTTTACACTTTTTTATATATTTATAAAGGTAGTATCAGCATAAAAAAATGACAAATATAGTTTTAATATAAATGTTTATGATTATATATAATCGTATTTACAGTATATGGTTATATGCAATTTTCCTTCATGCTATAGTTGTATAAATTGGTGTGTGTGTGTGTGTGTACATCACACACAACTAACACAAATTTCAATATACATTTTTTATGCCCTGAAATGTAATATATATATAAATTGTGTGCATTTTTTATTTACTTTTTTACTTAAAAATATAATTTTGTATGATCTACAATTTATTATAAAAATATAAAGGTGTGCGATTATATATATATATATATATATATATATATATATATATATATATATATATATATATATATATATATATATATATGCACACACACATATATTTCTGTACATTATATGACATTATGGAAAAAAAACAAAAACATATATATATATATATATATATATATATATATATATATATATATATATAAAAATATACATATATAAAATATACATATATGCATACATATATACATACATATGTTTTATATTTTTCATGTTATATCATCTTCAAATCCACATGCATTTGTCTTAAAATAGAACACAGGTGTAAAAAAAAAAATTCTAAAACTTTTCAGTAATGAAATATGCATTTGTCATAGCCTGTGTGACACACTGTGCAATTCACATGATCCTATTCAGTCTGAACATGAAATACTGGTTTTGAGCCATAGGTGCTGGAAAGAGGACACATCCCTGAACATCACACACAGAGCGGTTTGTTCCTGTCACCAGTGTGGCATCAGAACTATGCATGTTTCCATTCATTTAGTCAATGAGATGCAAATATAGATATGCGTACAGAATTAGCCTCAAGGCCTTCTACAGCGCTGGAGAGGGTATGGATAAGAGCCCGATTTGCATAGACACAGGACCATTAAAATGGACAGCGTTGAAGTTTCCATGCACTTACAGAAGTGATACAGTTACAAAGAACTGAATATTTTGACATTTCACAAAAAACTTTTTTTTTTTTTTTTTTTTTTTTTGTGCGATATGGTTACTATATCATTGCTTTCAAAAGGATCCAGCTTCAATGGTTTCTTTCCACATTTTCTATATCTTTGCATGAGTAATATCTTTTTTGCAACACAATGAGCTTTTTTCACCACTTCCTATTTATGTCATGTCTTCTGTCATTGTAAAGATGAAGATCTGCTGTTCAGGCAGCTTTTTCAGTAAACCTCAGCCGATCAGAAGATCAGCGTTTTTGGGAAAAAGACACGCTAGGAGGTCTACCAAATTGACTCTCTGCGACTGCTCCATATAAAGTCCATTTTTACGACCCCATCCACATCATCCAGCTTTGCAGATGTCAGACTCAGTGTTTTTAAAAGGCTTATCGTCTGTTATGCTGCTCAGACTGTAAATATCAGCGAGCTTCTTGAGTGGTTTGCAGCGAGATTGTTGCCAAGTTTCCGTACGAAAAGACGATAGTCGAAATGCTTTACGCACGAGGTATTTCCCAGCAATGACACATGTCCTGTACTCATGGGGGACTCCAAAAGTACCTCAGCTTGAAAACAAGAGCACTGTCTTACGGTGAGGGTGCGTAATGTTTTTGACATAAAAGAGCCAGCTTGTTTGGTGAACTTGAGATAACCTTCATGCTTTATAGTTTATGTGTGTGAGAGAAGTTAAAGACAAGAAGTAAATGTACAAAAGTTGAGCTATTCAGTTTGTTCTACTGAACTGTAGTCATGTCTGTGATTAGCATTGCTGGAATAGACTATAATGTTATGCTCTACAAGATAAATTAGACACAAAACTGGTGTGTGCTTTGTAAACACAAGATGCTAACAAGCCTATAAACTACTATTTGCAAATTGAAAGCAATAAGTCAAATGTGTTCTAGCAGAGCCAACTTGCTAGCTAATAGGTTAACCTCTGGACGTTTTCTGAACAGGTTTGTAGTAGTTTTCACCTCTCACAAAGCTCTTTTAGTTGTCTTTGAACAGCTGTTTTAGGCTATTAGCTTTGTACCCAAACTTAGCAAAATAAAAACTTAAAAAACGTTTTTTTGTTTGTTTTTGTTATGTCTGTGATTAGCATTGTCTGACCAAACTTTCATGTAATTTTCTACTACCGTATTTTCCGGACTATAAGTCACACTTTTTTTCATAGTTTGGCTGGTCCTGCGACTTAAAGTCAGGTGCGACTTATTTATTAAAATTAATTTGACATGAACCGAGAGAAATGAACCAAGAGAAATGAACCAAGAGAAAACATAACCGTCTCCAGCCGCGAGAGGGCGCTCATGCTGCTCAGTGCTACTGTATCCTACCACTGAAGACATAGAGCGCGCTCTCGTGGCTGTAGACGGTAATGTTTTAACTTGGTTCTAAATAAATGCGACTTATAGTCCAGTGTGACTTATATATGTTTTTTTCCTCATCATTACGTAGTTTTGGACTGATGCGACTTATACTCAGGTGCGACTTATAGTCCTAAAAATACGGTACATAAATTACACACAAAACTTCTGTGTCCTATGTAAACATAAGATGCTATCAGGCTTACAATTTAATATTCATGAACTGAAAGGAATAAATCGACCACTCTCTCCAGCATGTCCAACTTGCCAGCCAAAAGGTGAGTGTGGAAGTCTTCTGACCAGGTTTGTATTGGTTTTCACCCCTTGTAAAACACTTTTGGTCATCTTTGAACAAAGTTTTATGTTAGCTGTTAGCTCAGTTCAACAGCATAGCAAAAAGTACAAACCTTCAGCTGTCCAGATTGTTTTAAAACACAATAATTTTTTTTTTTTTTTTTTGTCAAGTCTGTTTATGTTGTACATAAACATAGATTACACACACTGCTGCTGTGTGCTTTGTAAATACATTATGCTAATCGGCTAACAAGTTACTATTCACAAATTGAAAGCGATAAAGCATCGAAGTTCATCTTCTGACCAGGTCTGTAGTGGTTTTTACCTCTTGCAAAAATCTTTTGGTCATCTTTAAACAAAGATTTATGCTGGCTATTATTAGATTGGCCTAAAACACAATTTATTTTTTTGTTATTAATGTCAATTATAAGTGCTGCTCGAGCAGACATTAATGCCATTTTCAAAAATTACATACAGAACCACTTTGTGCATCGCAAACACATGATAATAGCATGCTAATAATCTAATATGCATAAATTGAAAACAGATCAACCATGTTTTAGTATGTCTAACTTAATAGCTAATAGGTTCATCTTTGGAAGTCTTTTGACTGGGTTTGTAGTAGGTTTTACCTCTTGAACACTCTTTTGGTCGTCTTTGAACAGTAGTTTTATGTTAGCTATTAGCTCCTTTCAAAAACCTAGCAAAGGTACAGCTGTCACATTTGTCCTAAATTAGAATTAACATTTTTCAGTTATGTCTGTGATTAGCATTGCTTGAACAGACATTTATGTTACGTTCTACATAAATTGCACACAAAACCGCTATGTGTTTTTGTAAACACAAGATGCTAAAATGCTAACAAACTAAACTACTATTCATGAATTCAACACAAAAAAAGAACAGCCCTGCTGTTCTAGCATATTGAAATCACTGGGAAATTTTGGCGAATTAGCATTCCAGATATAAATGGCTTTAAATTGGCATCATGACTGAACGGCTCTATATTTAAAGCTATGAAAATTCATTACAAACTAAATTAGGCGTTAGCGTTCTGCCCAAGAAACCATGAAACAAATGCCTAAAGATTTAAGTCCCTAAAAGGAGTCAGTTTTTCCGGTCACAGTTCTGCTTTGTCACCCATGTGCCCTTGACCAACACATTCAAGTTTCTCCAGCAGAACAGTCCCTGCAAATAGTGTGAAGTGTCTACTAAATGGCAAGTCTCACAGAGGAAGGCTTGCGTCATAAACTAGGTTAGCAACATTAGACATGCAATAGCAGAAATGTGCGAGTTGCAAGATCTCATGACTTTTCAGCAGCCGCTGCAATGCACACTTCTCTGGCGCCTATGAAGTCTTTCTTTCTTAATTCCCTGTTCTGTGGGAACTGAAACTCATCTGTTCCTGTTTCAAATCGAATTGTTTCACTATGTAGTCGGCCAAAGGGTTAGTAAAGAATAATTCCAATGTTCATCAAACGGGTTGACAGTAGCTAGAAAGTTAACATTTAATGGTGTATTTGGTGTTTTATAGTTTCGGTAGTGGCTGTACTATCTTGTTTTTCAGTGAAAGCAACATCCTTAAAACAAGATAAGTTAACCTGAGAGGCAAAACTGTGCAAGACAAGACATTTCAGTGTTTATACACAATATATTGACACCTTATTGATTTTATTTTTATATTTATTATTAGGTGTTTATGTCTTTCCATAAGATTTAGATATCAAAAACTTAAGGGAAAGTGGAGGTTTCTGGCAAAGGCTTAACATTTTAATGTGTTTACATTTTAATGGAAATAATATCGGATATTTATCGGTTATCGGATAGAATAGGCAAATCACGAATTGTCAAAAATATTTTTTGAATATTATGTTTGAAGCAAACCAAAGACAGAGAAAAACAAGTCAAAAGTTCAACAGTGTCTACTCTTTATTTTATTGTCCTCAAAAATAACAGTGGACAGAACAAAAGTCAACATCCAACCAGTGGCTGTAGCTAATAAATAAAAACATCATTATTTAAATTAAACTTTATAACATTACAAGTAATGCCTACAGTTTTTGTGTGTGGCACACATTCTACAACTGTTCTTATATTATATGGATTTTTATTTACTTTTCATTTCATTTAACTTGACCTCTCAAGTAGGTAATAAAGTCACACTTTCTTTCATTTTATACATCTGTGTGGCAATAACGCACCGATGTTGAAATAGGATATGTTAAGTTCCTCTCACAAAAGTGTCCAAACCAACTCAGCCAATAGGCTGGGGTAGCTTTTCGTTACTAAAGTCATTGCAGGACATGGTAAAGCAGTTCTTAAAGATCCTCTGGAAATGCCAGGAAAAAAAAAATAGTGTCGTGCCCACACTGTAGCTTCAGAAACCACCGGAAGGGCTTGAAGGAGCAGCGTCCTTATCTACACAGGAAGCACCTTCAGTTAAGAAGCACTCATGGCGCTTCAGTAACATGTTGGACGTTGATATCAATGGCGCGTTCCCAACCATCGCTCCATACTGTCTCCTTGTAGTCTCAGAGGTCTTTCGGGGTCTGATCCACATGGCGGGGGGCGCAAGCCTTGGGGTTGCGGTCCTGCACACAAGACCAGACCGTTCCAGTTTTAGCTTTGGTGTGATATATCCATAGAGTCATGTTTGAGCATTATCTGTAGCGAGGGACTCGAGAAGGGTCTTGTACATCTCAGACCGTAGAAATCTGGGGTAAGAGTCGCGTTCCATCAGTCCATAAACGATCTTTTGAGCCTCATCGAAACACTGCGGCGTCGGACTCCTCACTTTCCTCTTGATTTCCTCCCGTGTCTGATAGTCAATGTTTATCTACAATGCAAATAAGAGCCATTGACACAGTGTCTACACTGGAAGTGACCGATTGTTAGACGGACTGTCAATATAATGAGAAATTACGTGGGAAAGATGTAATTGCGGGAAAATAATAGAGACAAAAGTATAAACAACGCAACATTTAGGTGTTCAGAAGCCATAGTTTGTGCTTCTGTGTGAAGAGGCCAGTATCAGATAATATTTTGCTAATTCATTTATTTCACAATCAAACGTTATTCCTCCATTTATATATCTGTTTAAGATCTGCCGTGGCCATTTCCAGGGGTCAGGCTTCTCTGCTGGGGCCCCTGACAGTTAGTGGCCCCACGAAAATAACACTAGAGGCCCTGTAATCTGTTATTATATTATATTATATTATATTTACATACAAAGGCAATATAAATAAATATATCATAAATTATTATATTATATTATATTACTCCTGTATAAACATACAAATGTACTTATTTTGAATTAACATATTATATTGTGTATACACATCGACTTGATGATAATTATGTTACATTAACACTGTATATTCATACAGATTCAGTACAAATGTACTTATAATGATGGACTATTATTATTTTTATTATATTATATTTTTATTAGATTATTTATGGTAAATAATTGTTAATAATTAATAATTTTATATTACATTGTATTGCTTATATATATATATATATATATATATATATATATATATATATATATATATATATATATATATATATATATATATAATTATTACATACGATACTTGTTTTCATTTATCATATTTTTTATAATTTTAAAAAAAATTATATTGTATTATATTGCTACTGTGTATACATGGTTAGATGATGTAGCGTTTTTGAACAGAAACTGTCTTAAGTTGTTTAAATATAAAACGTACACAATTCTTGTCATACAAATGGAGAAAACAGAAGCTTAACAAGACACGACAGACACTTCTAGCGTAGCCTGATTGATTTGTATAGCGACAGGGCGTCATGTGGTGTGTCCTGTACCTCCTTCGGAGATTCTGCTTCGACGAATTGCTCGAAGATTTTCCTCGCCTTCGAGCTCATCTTATAGGACGACGTTATCTTCTTGTAGTCCTCACACGTCAACCAGAATTCGATGTTCTCGTCGCTGAACTCCGATTTCAGAAAGGTGCGGAATGTGGCCAGTCCATCTGGAGGAACGCGAATGCGTCAAAACACACGAATGTAAACCAGCACCTCTTTCATGTACTCATGTTTTAGTTTTCTCTAGTCTCAGCAAACCAATGCCAAGAATCGCTTCGAAAAGACTTACATTTGGAACCAAGGAGTCGCTCCAGAGACTGGGACCATTGTTGGGTGTCTTCTAAACTTAGCCTGCTGGGATCAGACGGGTTTGATTAGTTGACCGTAACTGGATTAGAAGCAATAGTGTGTGAACTATTTTGGACCTGGTGTCCTCATACGTGTGCCGCTTTTTCCTTACCTCTCAGGAGCAGATGAACTGGTGAACACACACTTTATTCGGCACATGAGGTTCTTTCCTCTACGGAGAGAAAGTGAGCTTTGTTGGCTGCATTTTACGCTTCACACATGCAAACCTACTCTAAAGCATGCTGGGACTCACAATACATTCCCCTGAGCTGATAGTGGAGTGCAAATGCCTGAAGATCACACTTACAAGGTCTCGTTTCTCCTGCAGTCGTCTCTGTCCATGTTGAAATGTGTTGGGAGAGGCTGTGGGGTTAGGCCAGGCATGGTAGGGCGAGGGCTTATTGCCCAGGAATCCACAGCCGTGCGCTCCTGCTAGTGATCATGCTGCACTTGGTGCTCGACAGGTTTCCCTTCTGCGTATCCGGCTCTGCTTTTTATGCCCTATGAGGGTTGCTAAGGGCTCGTGTCACAAAGAGGAAGCCCCATCGAACCCTCCCCCTCCTCCCTGGCCGCTCGTGTGCGAAAAGCATAGCCCGTTTCTCCATATTTTAGAGATGTAAATGCACATGTAGTGTGCCTTGCTAAAATAGCTGATAAGCAAATGACGGCTTTGCATGTTTTGGGTTTTTCAGTAATCTACAGACGTAAACAGGGCCAAACTGTAATGGGGCATGGATGGAAATAAGAGTCAAATGAGTTGGTTAGGCCATTTCATCACTCTTTGTTTTCTGTTTTATTAGCATTGAAGGAGTTACACAAAGGAATCCTTTTTGTAAAAGCGAGTAGCTAGCAGCGAAAAGAGTTGTACTGCCTGACGTCAGTGCTGATGTCCTGCAAGGGCTTTGGTGTCTCCAGTCACCTGCTCTTTAACCAGCATGCCTTTCAGAATAACCTGATGAAACTTCACAAGGAAAAGTATCACCGGAAACATTTCTTGAGGACAACAACAACTGAAGAAAACTGCTTAGCCTGTTCATATTTCTTAAACTTTTGTTTGTCAAATAAAAGTCATGCAATGCAACAGAGTTGGATCATAGACCCTCATTTTTATGAATTAATTGATAATATTTGTTTAAAAAACATTTGTTGTTAAATCAAAGTCGTATGGTATGTAGTGTTCCTGTAGCTCAGTTGGCAGAGCATTGCGTTATCAAGCGTAAGGTTGTGGGTTCGATTCCCTGGGAACACATGATAGGTAAATATTGATAGCCTGAATGCACTGTAAGTTGCTTTGGATAAAAGCGTCTGCTAAATGCATACATTTAATTTAATTTAATATGGTACTACCAACATGCATCATAGTGAAGGTCAGTACGTATTAGAAAATATCTGATTAGATCAGGTTATAAAGTGTCATGTGGTGCAGCTCCACTAAATAAATCAATATTCTGAATATTCATCAAAAATGTTTTGCCTGTGAAAAACATTTTCACATGCAACTCCACAAAAACATAATGATACTTCTAATTTAGCAATTCATGATATTTGTAAAAAAAATAAATAAATACATTTTACATTGACAAATGTATTAATAACTTGTCAAATTAAAGTCATGTGGTGCAGCCAACATGCATGGAAATGCATATATTACAGACCCCTGAAGACTCTTGATCTGAATTTGATCTTTTTATGACAAGCCAAAATAAATTATTTCAGAATGTAAAATATAATGTGTCAACTTCACAAACACACACGTAAAGATGTATATGAATTACAAATTAATTAAAAAGATATACTTTAATTAAAAAAAAATCGTAAGACTGCTTATTGTTTTTTTAAAACAAATTGTTCAGAATATCAAAGTCATGTGGTGCAACCAACATGCATGAAAAAAAGCATATTTTATAAGACCCCTGCAGACCCCATGACTGTATTTAAAGGTCAATACCTCTCTGAAAATAGACCATTTGATATTTTATGACAGGACAATATTCCATCAGGTTGTAAAATGCAATTTGGTGCAGCTCAAATTTAAAAAGTTAATAAATAAAACAAAGTTTATATATAAAAATAAAATCAGGATATTTGTGTAAAGGTAGATTTTACATTGAAAAAAATATATGAAAAAAAGGCTAATTAATAATATTTTACAAGTTTGTGTAAGTCAAAACTTAATTTGCATTAACACTTAAAAGCTTAACATTAACTGTTTTGGAAAATAATGATTATGATGTGTTACACCACATGACAGTTTCAGAGTAATCAAAATAAAACGCTACTTGGAAATTGTACTAATGTTTTCTACTCATGTCTGAAACCGACATGAGTAAAAAGGTACAGTTCTAAGAACTTGGCATATGCATTTTACTAGAAAAAGTCAAAACAGTTGTCACTCATTGTCATTGTCACTCCATGAACCCTTTAAATTGAAATGTTTTGAGTGTTTTATGTGTATTAATCCATAGTAAGTGCACTTTGGGTTTTGTCTCCATGAGTTTATTTAAAAAATGGATATAGGCAGTCAAGCGTTCACTTTTGACACCATGTGTTAGTTCCAGTGTGTGTAGACATCCTCAAAGTCACCTGATCGCCGCTTTATCTCATTCTGTAACTCTGTCAGTTTCTCCATTGTACGCAATTGAGCAATTTTGTACCTCGGGCAATGTCAGTGCCTCATAGCATTACTCATTTCCTTTAGCTACCATGGTGACTGTGTATTTGGCAGCAGATGATGGGCAGATTGTGTGAGAGATTGGTCATTGCGTTCATCCGCAGGCTGAAACTGGGTAACTTAAAGATTGGTGAAGCGTCTCATCAATAATTGGCGCATCCGTTGTACAGTTGCATGATGGGTGCTTACTTTTAACGGTCGCCTTTGTAAATTCATTTCCTTATGTCTGTATTACCACATGATTTCACATCAACCTCACTTCTGAGTGACAACATATGTGTTGCGTTGAGACGGAATAATCAAACATGACATGCATGGGAAAAATGTAAATAATGTATGATTGAATCAGTTGTACTGTATGTGCGCTGTGTTTTATTAAAAGCCACTGGTCCCTCTGCAGCAAAAAACATGTCCAAAAATGCATTTACTTACCTATATATATAAAAAAACTAATGATGTAGTTCCAGTGGTCCAAAAACAATGGCGTCTTTATTATAGAAAGACCTAACCCCAAAAAGGACATACTCCGAGGGAGATCTTGCATGCATCAAAGGTCTGTTGACATTCGCTGTGTTGAAAGAATTTGAGGTTAATCAAACATAGCTATTCTTAGACACTCTGGATTGCCTTTTTAAGCTACGAATCTTAATAAGTCAGTCATTGTGACAGTGGGGTCAAGCGCCGACATGGATTATTATTGTATTTTATGGCAATGTCTCTCACTTAAGGCACGTCTCTGCTTCAATCAGCTCGGGTCGGATATGTGACCAAAACAGAGTTCCTCACAGACTGTGGACAACTGGCTTTTCAGAGCTGGTTTTCTGCTCTTAATCAGTCATTGTCCACAGACTTTCTAAGTAAAGCTCATCTGCGGCTCACATTATGTTTGTGTGTTGTTACCATAAAGATGGCATGATGGAAATATTGAACATCCTGGGAAATTTATTTGTAATTATATATATATATATATATATATATATATATATATATATATATATATATATATATATATATATATATGTATATGTGTGTGTGTGTGTGTGTGTGTGTGTGTGTGTGTGTGATTAAAGTTTATATTTATATGTATAACTTAATATTTAGAAATAAATAAGGCATTTTGGTTTTCTCCTAGTCAGCTGTGAGATTAAATGTAGAACAAATGAAGATGTCTGTTAGAGCTGTTGCTTAACGAACTTTTGAGGTAGCTGAAAAGGAAGACAGATACTTTTTTTTTTTTTTTGAAAAAATTAAATTTGGACTGCATTTTTCTCATTAGATTTCTGATTAAAATTTTAATTTGAACAGAAATATAGATTAAGGTTTTGCATCAACCCTGTTACCGTCACGTTTTCCACTTTGGTCATAAACATTTCATCAATTAGATATTCCTTGGAATTGTCATAAACACAAAGAAAAATAGATAAAAGAAAAAATAGGAAAATAGTGAATGAATAGAAAAATACAGCAATTTGTGTATATATAAAGTCGACATTATGCGTCAACCCTGTTACCGTAATATTTTCCCTGTTTTATTAATGAACTATTATAAAAATGTCAGTACATTTTCTTAAAGAAAAAACCCAGCTCTTTATATATGTATATATAGTTGACTTTAGGTTATGCGTCAACCCTGTTACCATCATATTTTCCATTTTTGTAATAAAATATTTGATTAGTAAAAAAAAAAAAAATATATAAATAGGAATTTTTTTTTTTTTTACAAACTCCTCGTGTGTTTGCACACACACCTGGCGAATAAAGCTAATATTTGTGGAAATAACAGCATTAAAATGTCTTTTTAATGAGATGTTTCATGTTCTCAAACCTGTAAATGTCAACCCTGTTACCTTTCAAGTAGAGTATTATTTATTCATTTAGTTAGTTATATAAATTTTTTAAGTTAAATGAATGTTTCAATGCTGTAACTTGGCCTATGTAGTCTCTTATAAAATATAATGTTATAATAGTTATTTTTTTTAATTTGCAAAACGCCGTTGATGCCAACTTACAGTTTATTTTGAGGTCCCACAATCAATTTCTCAACACTTAAACACACGTGTCTGATAAAATCTAACAGAAATCTACTTTTTTAAGACCAACATTTAGAAAAGTCACTTATTTCACAGAACGGTCCAGCCCATCTCTCAAAATAACAGTGGAAACAATTTAATGTACCTTCATTCTTGATCATTTCCTGTAACGTTGACACTTTTATTTTTCTCATTCATCTTATCATGCAAACCAATGAAGCTGAGCCTTTGCACACCACATACTTTCTGTTCTCCTCTGTCATTTCCTCTAAACCATGTGCATATGTCCTCTTTCTGTGCGCCGGCTCATTAAGAAACATTTTTTTTTTTTTTTCAGTGAATTGGTTGTCATTGGTCTACACTGGGTTCCTGGCGGCGTTCCTCAAGTTCTGGGCAGGAATCTTTCTCCATAAGTTTGTTTATATGCATGTCTGCTTCATCAAAACAAGTGAGGTCAGGCTTCAACCAAGATCTCTTGATCTTCTCACGAGTGTGATGGTCAATGTTGACCTGCAAAACTGTAACCTTTACATCAATGAGAGATAGCTGAAAAATATTTCACATTATCATTTCAATGGTGTTTAGTTTGTTAAGCAAATGGCAAATGCAAAAATCCTGGTTTGTTTTTCTTTTGAACCATTATTAATGCTTTTTGAAATGTCATCTTAGTTCATTTGCGACTTGCAAGTGCACATTTATTATTGGACTTTTTGTTTACCAGCCCAAATACTCTACACCCCCCCCCCCCCATCCACCACCCACATATTAATAAACATTACTATGATGCAATGGCATTTCTGTGTATTGCAATTTACTGTAGCTGTTCAGAAAGGCCCAACTCTATTTAATGTTTTACTGAACGCACATACTGATCTCTTTTTGAGCCATGGGATGGAGAAACTCTTTATAGATATCTGCAGCTTTGTTAGAGAGTTTGCCAGATGAAGTCATCTGCTTCTATTCCCTGCAGGCAAGGCAGAATTCAATGTTCTCTGCACTAAACCCAGACTGGAGAAATAAATGAAAGGCGTCCATGTAGTCTGTTTGCAAAAGAATAAAGTTTTTATACACTAAAATGAAACACAAATTATATAAAGGTGACTGGTAGTTGAAACAACCTCTGTTTTCGAGCAGAACAGATAGCTTTGGCTCATGGTCTTGTAGTCTTAAGAAAAAAAGAGGAAATTAGAATGAAAAAAAATAGCACTTAAAATACACCACCCATAGTCATATAAAATATTTTTAAGTACTTTTGATCAGGGCCGTGCACAGACCTTTTGAGGGGCATGTGCTGAAACTGAAAAAGGGCACCACCCCCCCCCCTTTTTTTATATCAAGATTATTTAGTAAGCCTGCATAAAAGGAAGAAATGGTCACATCTTCATGACAAATTCAATAACACAAAATAATAGTCTCAAAAGCTTTAGATTTATTCACGATTAATAATAATAATAATAATAATAATATTAGATAATTAGATAATATAGATAAACAGGGTTTTAAGGGCTTCTTTAAACCTAATACAACAGCAACCTTCTGTGAGCCATGTATCTGGCAAAAATGTGATACTGTGGTGGACCAGGGATGTTGGTCTCTTAAAGGTCTCTTATTCACCTAAACTTTCCCTAAAATAAGCCAGCAATGAAAAAATAAATAAAAATAGTGTGAAAAGTACAGTTGCAGTGAAAAGCATTTCTGAAGGATCACGTGACACTGAAGAGTACTGATGTAATGATGCTGAAAATTCAGCTTTGATCACAAAAATAAATTACATTTTAAAATATTCAAATAGAAAACAGTTATTTAAAATTGTAAAAATATTACACAATATTACTGATTTTGCTGTATTTTCGATCAAATAAATGAAGCCTTGGAAAGAATCATGAATTACATTCTGCATGATAAAATATAAAGATTTCAGTGATCTTCTGTAATTTTTTTTTTTAGTTACTACTACATTACTGTAGTAAAACCATGTTTTACAACATTTTATAAAGAGAGTATACAGAGAGTATACCATAACATGATTAGCCTAAATGTTAATAAATTAAGTCTATCAGCAATCATGAATCAAAGAAGAAATTTCTTAGAAATATATGTTATCTAGGTGACGAGGATCACTCGTCGCTGTGTAAGTTCCAGTACGAAACAGCGCGGGGGCGCACCTGTTATGATTTTCCGATGGTAAAAACAAATTATATGTTGTTGTATTACTTATCAATATATCGTTTTTGACCAGCGAATGTGTGCAAATGTGATTTTTTTTTTCTGTCCGTCATTAAAACGGCGACGGCGCCTGCCGCTGCGGGCATCAAATTACATTTTTCATCTAGGTTACAAACTAGTTTTTGTAGCTATATAGACGGAGCGCTCAGTTTTTCCTGTGGTAAAATGCATTTGGCCAAATTAGCATTTTATAAAAGATGAAATGCAACTGTATGCACAGGCTATGTTGGCTATGACAGATGGCAAATGCTTGCCCTCTCTCTCAGGCGACGTCCCACATGTCTCAGTCAGTGAGTCAGTCAGACATCAAATAAATAAAATATGAGCCTTTATAGACAGTGTTTAGTATTACTTATTCAAACAACAAGATATTTATTTACCCTTCGCAAAACTTCGTTCAGCTCAGCTGTTGTCTAGCTACTGTGCGGCTGCTGTGGAACTTCAGTTGATTCAATGAATATAGAGGGGGCGGAGTTATCAGCTTACTGACCGCTTGAGGATCAAATAAGATTTACACAAGCTCGTTTTAAGAACTTTCATTTGGTAAAACAGACAGACAGACGTAAAGGGTGACCAATAGCATTGATAAAAAAAAAAAAACACCACCAAAAAAAGGGCACTTCGGAGTGTAAGGGCAAAAAGGGCATGTGCTCTGCACAGGTTGAGCCCTACCTGTGCACGTGCCTGCTTTTGATCATTTTAAATTGAAATGATGTGTGTGTGAGTGACATGCTATAATATTTTAAAATATATATATAATTTTAACCCATCTTTTTCAAATTATTTTACGAAGACTATATGGGCATTTATGTTTGAACTTTGTCTGTTGTCACTCTAGTAAAGGCAAAAAAAATGTATCTGGCCAAAGTCTGGCCTTAAAATTGACAGCTAATGCATCTAGTGCCCATAGACTGATGATTTCATTATTGCTGAAATGATTCTACACATGTATATAAGAATTTAAAACTTGCTGATAATGAGAGTCTTCAGTAGTTTTCTTAATCAATACACACCGGATATTGGTTTTCTGTTTTTGTTTTCCCGCTCAACAGAACATCTATGAAATAAAAAATAAACACTTCAATAAATATTCATCTTTTGGTCAGTTCGAGAAGTTTATATGCAGAGAGATTTTAATTTACGTTTTCGGTTGTTTATTTGTTCCGATTGAGGTCCTTGAACTCTCTCTTCGAGAAAAGCATTGTAGGCATCGTGGGGTGGCGGGAATTTTCAAAGACGCGAAACATCCTGTTAATGTTGTAATGGAGATGTTCAGGATTGCACGCTTCACTGGCGGTCGGATGGACCGCACCCACAGACGAGCACACAGCCTATGGGTGAATACTTTCTTTGAGTTTGGAGTCACACCAGACATCAGGCGTAGACTAGTGTTAGTCATGTGGGAGTGGGAAGAATTTGATAACAGTGCTTGGTACATTTTTGCTGTGTAAGGTAAACTATGGCGAAATAGTAATATACAAACGTGAGTTTAGCCACATCTCTTCATTGGGTGGGTCGATGTTGATCTCATAACATACTTAAAAGTGGGATTTTTGTGCCTCTAGTGTCACTAAAAAGAATCGCAACAATATAGCCTACTTAGTTTTTTTTTATATTTTAACTTCCCAAAATACACACTTTATGCTTTCCCTAGTAGCCTACTAATTATAATAGACTATCTATACTTATCTAAATAAAAATAATTTTAAGTTTGATATTGTGTATATTTACTAAATATCTGCAGTTTGAATATCCTAATTTAACAATAATTTTTATATGCTTTAAATATATTTTATATCATCAAAACATAGTATGATATAATAAATAAGTTATTTAAATGAACAAACAATAAATATAATAATTATAACTAAAATAAAATAAAAATTTTCTTGAGAAAATAATTATGGTGGTATGGTGTAAATATGTTCATATGAATATTCTGCCCTATAAATCCTGCACTATATTGTCTAACCACCAGATGGCAAAGAAACCACTCTCAATGAACAGAAATATTTTATTTTGGTCTTACACTTTGCAAACAACCACCAAGGGTGTTGTCCATATCAGTTTTGTGAATGTAAAGCACTGGAATGTGGAAATTGCAGAAAGGAAAATTTAAAACAAAATATGAAAGAAGAAATGAATGCTTACAAAAACAATTATGTACATTTGGAGGCTTGTCACATAAGTTGAGCTGAACATCATTTGTAATGAAATGCGTTGCATAAAATGAGAAAAATGCAAGACAGATGCTTTTGATTAGTGGTCTCAGGATTTTATATTCCTCCTAAATATATATAAAATTCAATTTATACTAGCAAATGCTTTTATCCATAGCGACTTACAATATATTCGGGCTAACATGTGTTGCCTGGGAATTGAACCCACAACCTTTTGCACTGTGTCACCACTGAGCCAAAGGGAACACTAATGTATATCAAATCAAATAGCAATTTGCTAACTGAAGAAGTTTTAAGAGTTTTTTTCTTCTTCACTCTTTCAATCTTCTAGTCACTATTCTCTGATTTTCTCCCATTGCGACTTCTCCTGAAAGCAAAATCATCTTATGAAGCCGATACAAAGCATACAAGGTGACCACAATCAGGACTACGCCACTGACCAAGAGAACAATGTACAAAGCCATCATGAATCCACTGTAGGGACCCGTTGACGGGACAGTCCACAGGTACACCCAGCCATTGAAATGATTGTTGTGCACAATTTCAGGTCCGTTATCCAACACGATTGTATCGTAGAACGCCAGATCGTTGTCGTTACCATTGCCTTGTTTCACATAAATATGATCAGGTGTTGGAGAAAGTAGAGAGGCGTCTGTTGGAAAAGTAGTTGCAGTTGTAGTTGCATTCGCTGCATTTGTTGCCGTTGTGCTTGTAGTAGCTGTAGATGTTTGCATAGTTGTTGTCGTTGGAGCCCCAGTCGTAATGGTACTTGTAGCTATAAATGTGGTCTGGAAAACACCACAGTGGAGTTCCTCGTAAGTGAGCGTTTGCAGCGGATGGTTTTCTAAGCGGGACGGTTCATAGCACGATACTTCTTTGTCCAAGTCACTGATTAGTTCAGGGTTTTCGCGAATCCATTCGGCAATATCCATGATGCTACAATCGCACTTCCATTTGTTGCCGCTAAGAGAGAGATCTTTTAGCGCCATCGCGTGTAAAAAAACATCTCCGGGGAGATACCTCAGATGGTTGTTGTTCAGGTCTAGTTTTTCTAGACTTGAGGTGTTGCGAAAGATTGCAGATGGGAGCGACTCAAGCTTGTTCCCATTAAGCATCAGACCTTGAAGGCTGATCAAGTTTGAGAAGAGCTCCGGGTCTAGTTCCTGAAGGTTGTTGTACTTCAGGGACAGTTTCGTCAGTTTGGGCAGACAACAGAAGAGGTTCTTTGGGAGGGAGGTCAACTTGTTGTTGAAGTGTAAATTGAGAGTCACTAGATTGGTCATGTTTGCAAAAAGGTTCCATGGGACAGTGGATAGATTGGTTTCGTAAAGGTACAGCTCCTTGAGCCTTGGCATGTGTCCCATTAGTTGGTAGGGTAGAGATGTCAAGGGGTTCTTGTAGATGGTAAGCTTCATCAAGTTGGGCAAGTAGTAGAAGCTCTCAGCTGGAATATACCGGAGTTGGTTTGTAGAGATTGAAAGGGTGGACAGGGATGGCAAGGGCCAGAAAAGACGTGGAGGAATCTCTCGGATCTTGTTCTTGTATAGCATGAGCATCAACAGGTTGCTTAGATGGTCAAAGGAACCACTTTCAAGAGTCTCCAACTGGTTGGATGAGAGCACCAAATATCTGAGTTGCAAAAGATTGTGGAAGAGGGTCCTCGGGAGGTTCCTCAGTTGGTTATCAGCTAAGTTTAAGGAATTCAGCTTGGTCAAACCCTGGAAGACGTTGGCGTCCAGCCGGGAGATGCGGTTCTTGCTCAGATTTAGTTCAGTTAGGTTGACCATCGCCTCAAAGAGATCTGAACTAATGGAAGTTATTCGGTTATCATCTAGCTGCAGTTGCT
Organism: Carassius gibelio; assembly: GCF_023724105.1. NCBI lineage: Eukaryota > Metazoa > Chordata > Actinopteri > Cypriniformes > Cyprinidae > Carassius > Carassius gibelio. The sequence continues at coordinate 29,516,810 of NC_068417.1, forward strand.
CCAAGCTCCTCTGCTCACTAAACACCTTTGGTGGGAAGACAGAGAGCGCGTTCGATGAGAGCTTGATGGACCGAAGCTGTGGCGCACCGTGGAAGGCTTCTGGTTGGATGGTGTCAAGAGGGCTGTTCGTGATCATTAGTCGTTGCAGAAGAGAGAACGGCTGGAAACTTCGGTCTTTGAGGATCTTTATGTTTGTGACATTTAGCATGAGTTGGAAGGTTGTTATTGGGTCGAGAGGAGGAACGTCGGTGATGTCCCCTGTGCATATTACAGAACCCCTAATGTCACAAAAACACCGATTGGGACAACGAGCACCGAGGGCGAATTGAGGCAGAAGATGAAGTAGAACAAACGTGAACCACATTTTCTCAACCTGGGGAACAAATATAGGCATAAGTCATTATAAGAGTCTTCTTCATTATTTAATTGATCTATTTTTTTTATTTTTTTTTATTTTAGGAAAATAAATTGCCCAGTGTACAATAAAAAAGATACAATTAAAAAAGACTATAAACTATTATAATTAAAGGGATAGTTTGCCCAAAAATGGTAACTTCCTCTCATGTTGTTCCAAACTTGTATGACCTTATTCTTTCTTTGTATTTTTTGTCCATTGAGTCCAAAAAAACATTGGACTCAGTGGACCAAATTATGTCAGTTTTTGTCCACTGGCTCCAAAACAACACTGGACCCAATTTACTGAATTATAAAGAGAGTAGTGGACACATTTTCCAAAATATGTTATTTTATGCTGCACAGAAGAGAGAATGTCACATAGGTTTGGATTGAAAAAAAAAATCTCATTTCAAGGTAAACTATTCCTAAAACAAGTTAGGGAAAAGTTACTAAAATAAATAAATGAAGTCGCAGTGTTAAACTTACCTCTCAGAGATACTGAAGAATGTCTGGCTAAAATGGGTGCATTCTGTTTTTAATAACCACACTTTGGAAATAGCTCTTCCCTTTTGACACTTATCATACTCTGCAGTGAAGCCCACAAGGAAGCCTGCATCCGTTGTGATGTTTTTTTGTTTGTTTTTTTTTTGTCTTTATTATGTGTACTTGTAGAAGTCATTGTCTTTCAACTTGCAATGTCTCTCTTTAAAAAAAAAAAAAAAATACTGAATGTTCAGTAATGCAGAGTGTGACATTGTTGATTGATTGATATATTGAAAAAAGCATATTTAAAATAAAATAACAATACTTGTTCCTTATTTTTGTTTGGACAATGTGCAATTTTGTTATTTTTAGCATTATTTTATGTCCATAATCCTCTGTCTTCATATGTCCACATGTGTTCTTAAAGGGACAGTTCACCCAAAAATGAAAAATCTGTCATTTTTGTTCCTCAGGTTGTTCCAAACATATATGTGTTTCCTTCTTCTATTGAAAACATAAGAACTGTAAGAATCTTGATGACCAATTAGTCAATGGCTACCCTCAGGTATATTATTTTGGTATGTGTGACATTTATAATGTTCAACAAAGTCTTAACACTAGAGGGAGACAAGAGCTTTTGAAAAGACTGTCTTTATAAATAAAGGCAGATGACAAGTTTTAGCTTATGTGAAATTATTTTGAAATTATTATAGTACAATTATGCATTCATATGTTTGATTAGAAACCCAAGATCCTTCAAAAATAGGGAAGGTTTTGCACAATAAGAGGATAGAGTAAACTCGATAAATTTCACTTGATTTTTTTTATTGAGATGCCATTGACATAAAATAGGTTTTTGTTATAAGAGTAAAGCCACATTATCATGACACATTATGAATACACATAATTCCATATCTGAAAAACAGTTCTGCTCGTCTGACACATCTTAAGGCATTAGATGATTTTGCAGATTTTCTTGCTCCCGGTTCTTCACCTCGACATCCTCAAACACAGTATTTCCAGAAACAGGCTAAAACGTAGAAAATTGTATAATTAAATCCGCATTCATGCAATTGACAAACATATCTGCTCATAAAAAAAGCAACACTCACCATCATCTCTTTTGCTGGTCATGGATCTCTCCTTTTCTATTGCGTTTGAAACCAGTTTTCTTTCTACATTTAGCTCTTCTTGCAGGGCCGCAAGCTGAAACAGCAAGCTGACAATTAGCTTTCATAATAATAGTTGGTTTATTTTTATTAATACATTTGTATATGAATATATTTCGTGTTTTATATATACAATGAAAATGAAAGATTAAATTGTATTTAAAGACAAAACTGAACCGAAATGAAACCTACCTCCTGCAGCTCTGGGATTTTTCTGGCCAGCTCGAGTTCTGATGTTCAAGAACAAGTGCAGGTTTGTGGATTATAAGATGCTTATTCATTTTACATTTGCTAAGAATAAGACCATATGTGCAACACATAAATAAAATGCATTTATTTACCTATCGCAACCTTTTCTTGCACAGGCAGGATGTTTTTCCGGAGCAGAAAAGCCAGGATCTGGTTCTGCACATCTGAATCATCCACCGAATCGAACACCTGGTTGACTATAAAAATGAAAAAATGCCATTCAGCACACAGTTAAAATACAACGAGACTGACTTTAATACAATCTAGAATTAAAAAAACAGTCATTTAGATCAAATTAGTGGCTTGGACTCACCTGGACTCGGAAGGCTTCTAGTATGAACGTTGAGAGCACCAATCAGAAGTAAAAAAGCGAGTCGTGGGAGAAGACGTCCTGAGGATAGTCTGTCCATGGCACTGAAGGGATGATCCTGGTGTGTGTTTGCTCCTGTCTGACCAAAGGCGCTTCTGCTGGAGGCTCTCATCAGACGGGATACTTTTAATCAGGACGTGAGGATGTGTCATCGCTGTAAATCAAAAGTGTGACGGAGTACCTTCTGTATTTTAAAAGAGGGTCTGTGACAGCTGGGACTGATGATCTGACGTGGTCTCATGGCCAGCGACCGGCAATCAATCAGTCAACGGCGGCGTGTGTCAGGACAAGAGTAAATCACTGGCAGAACTGGGTATCGTTCATAATGTCCCTGGCGTTCTTCTTTTAATTTAACTAAAAGTATATGTGAGTCAGTGCCTAGAATAACAAGAAACGGTATGATGAAGGATGTCAAATGAAGAATATAATGTCATTCTGGTGGCTTTTACATCTTATAGAGACTCTAGAAACCTATACACGGTGAGATCCATATAATTTACAAATGTATTGTGTTTAAATAGTTTTTTTTTTCTGTATCAAAATGTTAGCTATAAAATCCATATTTATATTTAATATAATGGTAAGTCATATTTCATATTATTATTATTATAACTTAGTATACTGAGTTACTCTGCTAATATTATTATTTATTATGTACAAAAACACAGACATACAGTACACATTTTGATTTACATGTATATATTTATATTCATATAATTTATATTGTATATAAATGTCTTTCATATATAAACATAGCATACATGCATGTATGAGTATTCATATATACATAATAAATACACACACACACACACACACACACACACACACACACACACACACACACACACACATATATATATATATATATATATATATATATATATATATATATATATATGAAACTATAATTGCATTGAAACTCAATTAATATTCTTTTGGTTACTCTATATTTACCTTAAAATAGGTTTATATTTTTAATATTTGATCATTTGTATAGGCTATTTTAATAATTTTATAATCGTGGAAGCCTAATTATTTGAAGTAATACAGTCAGTATCAGAGTGTTTATATTGGCCTGAATTGTTAAAATAAATAACGACAATAACAAGGTTCATATAAAACATTCAAGCAGTCCACTTCTGAAGGAATCTGAGAGCTGCGCTCGTGCACTTGCTGTTCAGTTGTTTGCTGGCGTGCGCGCGCGCGCTTCTCCGCCTGTAAGAATGTGAGCGCGTGCGCGCGTGGCATGTCCCACCCTGCAATCCGTAGCAAACACACACACACACATATGGTGCTCAGCTCAGCTCTTCCTGCGGGGTTTGTGTGTGAGGGTACAGAGGGAGGGACGGACAGAAACCTCGTCTGGCGACAGAAACCAATCAGAGCGACACATTAGCGAAGACATCGATCGGGATTTATTTATCTGACGGAGACTGTCATCAGTCTGTCAAACTATAACCTTCAGAAACCCCAGAGAAACATTAAGAGAATCGCCGACGACATGGCTGATTTCAGTATCGATCAGAACAACCTGCCTGGCGTGAAAGAGGGTGAGTGAAGAAGAAGAAGATGATGATGATGATGGTGATGTTACACTGTTTCTTACTGCCTTAAAATAAACGGGCAAATGGCACGACCTGCCAGATTCAGAACTGCCAAAAACTAAATATGATTGCATTGTGGTGAATTATGAAGGTAAACTGTTATTTGGACTCAATACAATGGTTATAACGTTACTGAAGGCAATACGCCTCCATCAGTATATTTCTGATATTAAAAAAAGATAAAGCGATTAAATTCTGCCCTGTTTTGTCTCAAATATATTGTATTAGATGGCGTGTGATGCCTGACGTTAGTTTTAGTTACTGTGGTGTGTGTGTGTGTGTGTGTGAATGCTGGCACATGTGTTGTGAGAGTCTTCTTGAGAGCATACTGAAGATGACTGTGCTGCAACACAAGCTGTTGAAGACTTTGCGTGTTATTGAGGGGAAACAAACAGCTAGCTTTGCAGGATTTCAACCCACTCATTTGAACCTCGTTTGATTCTTTAGGTGGATTAGGATTTACAGACCCTATCATTTCCGCCCTAAATCCAGTTTGAGATCGTATCTGAGCTTTAGATTCAGTTATTGGTCTCAAACCGACATTCAGAAGACTGTAGCTAGTTGGGCACCAAATGTTGATTTCTAAATATTTCATTTAAAATAGTTGACTTATGTAATTATTTAATCGCCCTCTTGCCTTTCCAAACCTGTATTAGTTTCTTTCTACATTTGAGCCCAGCAGAAGATGTTTTGAAGAACGCTGGTAAATCAACAGTTAATGGTCTCCATTGACTTCCATAGGATTGGAAAATATGATCTGGAAGTCAAAGGCCACAGTTAACTGTTTGGTTTACCAGCGTTCTTGAAAATATATATAACTGATGATTTTAATAACTTTTTGTTTAAAAGAAGCTTTTTTTTTTTGTCTAGGTTCAGTTGGTTTCTGAATTACAGTTTCAGACTAAGAAGTAATTCTGGCTTATTGGGGACCAAATGCTGGGTTTTATTTTATTTTTTAAGACGTCTGAAGTAGGACAGGCCGAGTTAAACATTTTAAGATGTTTGACTTTGATGCATTTAAAACAAACCGTTTTTCATTCATACTCAGTTATTGGAGTGGAACTGAAATTCAAAAATCAAGTAATCGTGGCTAATTGGGAACCAAATGTTGATTTCTAGTTATGTTTAATAAGTTTGCTTCAATGCGACCGAAAAGGTTAAGACCCGAGGTGTCTTCTGAGGTGTGATAGGCCAAATCTGACCAATTTCAAGGAGTTTGACACGTCTAATATGAGCTACTGTATTACTGATTTTTAAATATTAAGTAATTTTATCCAACTGGGGGACCAAATGTTGGTTTCTAGGCAATTATTTAATATAAAATAAACAACGGTACCGAGGTTGAGCGCTCTATATTGGGACCGGCCAAGTTCACATTCTTAAAGAGGTTTGATGTCTACATTTGTTATAGTTTATCGAACATATCTTGTTGGTTTACACAACAACCAACATGATGTTGTGTCTTCAACACTTAAAAGAAGTCTTTTAGGCAACAAAGTGTCCCGTGTTTGTGGAACGTTGGCATTAGACTCTGCATACAGTATGTTTGAAATTCGAGAACCTTGTGAACCATTGAACCCATTTACGAAATGTATATCGCTGATATTCAGGTCAAAAATCGTTTTATTTTATTTTGTATTATCGCTGTTACAATTTGAGTGAAAGCCTCGACTGTAAACTTCAGAACGGCGTAGTATTTGGTGGTACCACGTAAAAGTTTGCGTGTGTTACTGCGAAAGTGCTTCTGGATGTTTTCAACACTAATTTACTGGATGAAGACGAGCAACATACCGCATTTCTCACGAGTTTCTCCTAGAGGAATGTGCTTGTGGTTCCTGTTTCCAGTCGTTTCGTGCGTGTGGATTCAGCGTTTTGTTGTTGTGTTGCAGCTGCTCGGTGCTCTTGGAGACAAAGTTAGGGTTGTTTGCCTGGAAAGCGTGCAGGCTTAAAAAAAAACAAAGTGGCGTTTTTGCTGCCTAGCTAAGAACTGCTGGGATGTGTTCAGTGCTGGTTTCATGTTTGCTTTGGAGAGCTTTCAGCTTTTCCTTGTGTTGCTGTTACTTGTTTGCCCGTCGCTGCTCGGGTGCTGCTTTATAGCGCCTTAAGGATCGTCATTCTTAATGAATCAGACATTTTAATTGATGTCATAGTGTTTGTGTCGCTCTGGGCTGTATTTATTTCATGGTGTATGGGATCACCCACACGTTTTTAATGTTAGGCGAAGATCCACCAGCATGTTCTTTTTGTCAACCTGGCCCATATATATATATATCTGTTTGCCACTAATACTTAACTGTGTCATAAATCCAGTTTCATCATAATGATAAGCCACTTAACTTCAGCATATAAACCAAAAAAAGTTTTCAACACAGGTTAATCAAATTGGCCTCGAACCCCTCAAAAAGGCTCCATGCATAAGCAAATGAAGCCTAGAATAAATGCACAGTCAGCACCAAGATGCTTATTTTCAGCAGGGGCTTTCCTGGTTCCTCCTGCCAAATGATACTCGGCCGTTATCTGAATCCTGTCTGATAGAGCATGGAGATGTGGCTTCACCAGCCAGTAGACTGAAAAGGAGATTTCATGTAAATTCTGCTCTTGGTTCCTCATTTAGCGCTAAGAATATCCCTCGGTCTCAGTTCTGCAGTTCTTCTTCTTAAGATGCGGATCAGCAGCAGATGGACGACGACTTTAATCACTGATCTGCAGAAGTGGCTTAATCGTATCCTCGTCTCGCCTCAGCTAAACAACACGGACTCTGGAAAATTCCTAGGTGAATTAGCATTTACGTGAACAGTGTTTCACGCCGTTGTTAAACCTGCCACTAAATTCCCTCACGGCTGTAGCACACGGTGTGAAACTGGAGCGTGTGTTTGGTTTTATTAATCACGCTCGATTCCCACAAACAGTACAGCGCAGTTTTCCTCGCCGGCGGAAATGCAAAAGTGGCTTTTGTCTGATTTAGGTTATCGGAGCTTGGATCAGAGGCTTGAAGGCGTTTGTTGTGCTTCTCCACCTGTGTTTTGAAGCGTGTCTAAGCAGCTGGGACGCTGCCAGGTGCAGAATCAGGCCTAAAGAAAACATTAAAAAGCAAAAAAAGAGGATGTTAAAGGGCGGATGCGAAGGACATGGTTTCAGTTTCTTGGGATGTATTTATAACTGAGGTGATAATGGTTGGTTGAACCGCAGTTTCAGACCCCACAGAATTGTTTCCTTCTTTGATAGATGTGTTATTTATTTATTTATTTATTTATTTATTTATTTATTTATTTATATATCAGTGCTGCTCAACGATAAAAATTTCTAATTGCGATTAATCTATGATTTTCTGGGATTAATTGTATTATGCACAAAATTCAATAATGAGTTCAAAAGTAGTGTGTTGTGCACCTTTTTTTTTACTGCTGTATGAAAAAAAGTGCAATAACGTTTGGTTTGAAAACACAATTTTTACAGCAGTATTCCTTTTACATAGCAGTTAAAATATTTATTGTAAATCTAAGCTTGTAACATTAATCAAATTAAATCTAAAACCAAAGCCACTGCCAGGGCACTAATGTCCAATACCTTGATTATAACATAATAACAGGCATCCTCCGTGTTGTGACCTGCATGATCGCGGGACCGAAACATAGACTGTATAAAAACATGGACGTAGTGTCCGTGACGTCACCCGTAAACTCCTGAAGAGCGTTTTCGAAGCTCAAAGTGTGCAGAACGGGCCGTCGCCATCTTGGCAGCGTGTCACTGCGCAACTCTCCCGGATAATTGAAAATTTGCAAAAAGGCGGGAGCTGGTTGCTGAAGCCACACCCGCCAAGCTCGAAGGCAGTGTTAGCAGCGGCAAGTGCTAAACGGATGAGTTATTAAAAAAATATTTTTAAAAAATCAACCCCCTCACAGTTAATTTTTTCATTTTTCTGCTGTAAAGTTGGCCATTTTAATATAGGGAGTCTATGGGATTGACTCCCCTTTTGCAGCCAGCGGCCAGTCGACGAATTACAGTTTTAGTCACTAAAACTGAGCAGGTGGTTGCCGCTCGGACCCAACACAGCAGAGCATTGACAACACCTGATGGGCGAGTACCGGTGTAGGCGGATAAAGACTCAGTGTGTGGGATGCGGGAGAATGGCTTGGGCGCGTTCGTTTCGTTTAGCCATTGGTTCCAGGGCTTGGTTGGAAGAATTGAGAAGAATTTGAGAATGTGCATTAGCTCCGCCCACTACCCGAAAACCCAGCAGTTCTTAAAAGCTGAAAAAATCTAAAGTAACATTTTTTTTGACAGGAAACTACAACAAAGGATATTTTTACATATAGAGCATCAGTTCATCCTCTCTCTCCCTCTATCTCTCTCGCTCTCGACGATGGTGAGTCGTGCACCTTCACACTAGTTTACGGTACGTCAAACACAGCTGCGCTGTGTATCCATTCAGATGAACTGAAAAAAAGCAGAGATTGCCTAGCGAAGAGTGAGACTCCGAAGCACTCGGTCAGTGTTCGCGAGTGAAAATATCTGTGCTATACTTATACTCAGCCTCTAACTAAAACACTGGCGAGTAAAATCTAAGAATGTATTATGCCATTGGCTAATATTAGACATCATTTAGTCACCAGAATGAAGATTTAGTCGTATATGTGAGTGATTTACTCGTAATGTAGAGGGTTGTCAGCTTGACTCGCAGCACCCGCTTGAGCGCTCGGTTATCAGATATAGCAGTTGTGCGTGTATCAATAACAGACCAGTAGATGGAGCGATTGATTAATCAGAAGTGTATTGCAGGGAGTCATGTAGAAATATAAATGAATGAAGCATGGTTTTGCTCTAAGTGTCTAAACCAGGCGTGAGTGGCGTGATTTGACAGAAGCAAATATAAGCCAGTGATGTTCTCTGCTGTGGATGCGGCACGACGCGACACAACGCGACATATTCATGACCGTAAACTGATGCTGATACAAAATAAATAAAAAACTTTTTTTTTTTTGTGCCATGAATACAGCCTTTACTGCTCTTAGGGAATTAAATTGTATTTAATTTTATATTTATTTATTCATTAATTTGTTTATTAATAGATTTTTGCTTGGATATAGATTTTACTGCTACTATAGCAGTAAAATATAAATGAATGAATTAAAAAAAATTGAGGACGCAGAATTATTCAATAGTTTGTGCATCAATAAGATTTTTACAAATGTTTCTTTAAAAAGTCTGATTTCTTATTATTAATATTAACGGTGAAAACAGTTGAGTCGCTTGATATTTTTTATGCAAACTGAACTGCGATACTTAAAACAGAAATTTCGAAAGAACAGCATTTATTTTAAATAGAAATCTTTTGTAATACTATGATCTATTTCATGCATCCTCGCTGAATAAAAGTGATAATTTCAGTAGTGTAAGTCCAGTACTTTACCATGCATACAGATCAGTGCTCATGCATGCTACAATATTAACCTAAATCTGTTATCCTGAGGTTAGTGTTGTGAACTTCCTGTGTGGGTTGAAACTATCACGTGGCTCTTTTTTAACAGTAAATAACCTGATTTCTTATCTCTGTCTGTCTGTCTGTGTGCAGTGTGCCGAGACTTTGCCATGCTAGAAGACCACTGTCTGGCCCACAACCTTCAAGAACAGGAAAGTGAGTCCTCTCATATCCTCTGCCCACTTAAATGAACGTTAAAACATGGAAAGTTATGACCTATAATCCTGAAGCTGTTTGTTGGCACCAAATGAGTCCTTCAAAGCCACTAGGGTGTTTCCCCATCCTGAACTGAGCATAAAAATGAATGGCAATTGAAAGAAAAGTCCAAACTCATCTCAGCATCTTCCCCTTGTACCTGCAGTGTGAGGTTTTACACCTTCACCACAGATCTCACATGCCATCATATTGATTTCATTAGCACTTGTGTATGAGGAAACAGTGTTGAAAAAGAGAAAGAGCTCTTGAGGACACGGTGCTAAATGTGTGGCCATATTTACTGTTGTTTGGTACATTTTCGAAATCTATTTCAATAGGCATCCAAGCATCTGGGAATTTTATGTGAGGGCGAAACTAAGGTTTCCACAAGTAGACGGGTTCAAGTTGGTTACAAAAATTCCCCGCGTTGACCGACAGAAAGCTGTTTAGTTTTAAATTGACATCCCGAGTTTGAATGCTTGATACATTTACACCACTATCAATGGGCAATTTTTCTAATGAAATCACACTTTAAAGAGATACTTCACCCAAAAATGAAAAACTCTTAAGAAAACAAATTAAGATTTTTTTTTTTTACGAAGAAATTTGAGAGCAGACAGCAATGTAACTGACACGTTTAAGGCCCAGAAAGGTAAGAATTAAAATAGTCCATGTGATGTCAGTGGTTCAATCGTAATGTTGTGAAGCTACGAGAATACATTTTGTAAAAAATAAAAAATGTCTTCCCTTCCTTGTCAGTCGTCTTCACACATTCGTGATAGTACCATGAAGCACGCATGTTTACTTTGCACAAAAAAGTATTTTTGTAGCTTCATAACATTACATTCAAACCACTGATTTCACACGGACTATTTTAATGATCCTATAAACGAACCTTAAAAAAAAGTTCCTGACCACATCATCTTCTAAAACCTAGTTTTTCTTCTTCTTTGTAGCAGAGCAGTGTTATTATAATATTATTTAGTATAGTATTTATTCTTATTTTGAATTATTTTCGTTTTCATTTAAATTTAAAGGTTTTAGTCATATTTTTTTTCATTATTAACGCTAATTTTTAGTTTGAAAAATGTTAGATCTTCAGCTTATTTGTGTAGCCACACCAGCATTTTTAGCAAGTTTTTAGTTTATTTCATTTTATTGTACCTTTCGGTTAAATTGTTAAATTATGTTAAATGTTTTATAGATCTATTAAGTTTATATCAGTGCTGAACCGCATCCAAAAAATACATTATATATGTTTGTGTACTGTGTATATTTATTATGTATATATAAATACACAAACATGCATTAATATATTTCAGAAAAAACGTTTTGTTTGTATATGAAATATTTATATATGATAATTTAATGTAAATGTAAATATTTTCAAAATGTATACATGCATGTGTTTGTAGTTATATATACATAATAAATATACATAGTATTATGTAAACACAAACTTTTATTTAGGATGCGATTAATCGCGATTAATATTTTATATATAGCACTAATTTATTACGACAACACTATTTTTTGATTGGTTTGAATAATTTGAGACCTTAAGCTTTAGTTGCCGAGGCAGAATTGTAAGTTTTCATATAGGCTTTTTTTCTTTCTTTATTTTTTAGCTTTTTTAATTAACAAAAATATTTTTTTTTAGTTGGCAAGGCAGCGTTTTAAATTTCCCTTTACGTTTTTCATTATTTCAGTTAATAAAGAAGATTTTAATGGTTTTAGTTTTAGAATAACAGCACTGCAGAGCTTTTATATGACTGAACCAAGCAGCTTCTTTGACCATTGATTGAAAGGCCTGACCTTTTCTGCAGGCAAAGAAACCATTTATTTGCGTGTCGCACATCAGCTTTTAGTCGCGCTGGCAGATTTGCATCTGAAAGAATTGCAGTGAATCAAAGCCAGAGAATACCTCATTCTCGATTGTTTTCCACGATCAAAACGGCTTCTTGTAAAAAATGTGGCTAGCTTGACTGACATCAGGTTTATCCATCACATGAATCTTTCAGTTTATAGCTATTCTTTCTTCCTGGTGCTCTTTCTTAAAAATAGCGTGCGCTCGCAGCCACAGGATCAATAAAAGTGTTCAGACTTTGGGAAGATGATGCACTGTGTCGGCTAGAATTGCGTCGGTGTCTACGATTGACTGCCTTGTCGACGTAGCACAGCCTTGAAATGGCAACCAGTTTGATGTCATTTCAGAACATCAGCTCTCAGCTGCGTGTATATCAATATGTGATATGTGATGACATTATATATCATCGAACATGGACACTGAATTGTCAGTTTTTTTTTTACAGTTGTCAGTCACAGTAGTTGTACAAATTTAAAAAAAAAAAGTGTAATTTGTTCTTATTTTTAATTATTATAATTTATTTTGCTTTGTGTGGGGGAAATTATTATTTTTTCCTTATTTGCATCACTGTACTAAAGAGCATTTTTTAGACTGTGTCTGAGCGCTTCAGTAAATTAAGGCACCTTAAATGGACATATATGTTGAATATGCATTATGATTGGATGAGAGCAAAGCATCTGTGTTTGAAGAAGGTATAAATGGTGAGTTTAGGTGTTTCCTCCTTGATGCAATCTACAGCCAGCCATAAATGACTGAATGAATCTAGACCTTTTCCTGCAGGAAAATAAATATTCAAAAGACTTTTGTCTCATACCTTCATTCAAATGGAAAATTGCCACGACACTTTGGCAGTTTTCACTGAATTTTAATATTGTTATGAGTTATGAGCATATAATATATAATAGATTGCATAATTTTTTTTATAATTAATTAAATGTAAACATTTTTAAACTAGTTATTATTCAGTGGTTTGAATAAATAAATAAATGGGTTTTCTGGGAAAATTGTCATTTGTTGTTCTTATTTGACATTTTTTCATTATTATCGGTATTATTTTGCATCGGCAGTTTTCACTGTATTTTTGTATTGGACAATTTATTATTCAGTGGTTTATTTATTCTTGTAATGAGTTTTCTGAAAAATCAATGTAAATGTCAGTCTTGTGAATGTTTTAAAGCACTAATAATTGTTAATATTAATTTCTTAAACAATTGACTGTTCATAAATCGCTGGTTTAGTTCTGACTTAATATTTTGTGTCTAGTAAATAATAATATCAATAAAATATAATAACATCCTAGCAGTGTTATTGTTATCAATAATAATAATAATAATCATTATATTGTATGAATATCATTCATATTTGTAGTAATATAAAATAATAATGATATGAATACTTAAAATATAACAAATACCACTATTAATCTTACTACTACTAAAAAAATGAAAATAAACAACAACAATAAAAACTTGATGTGTATGTCAGTTTTACCTAAAAGTTTTAAAGCACTTATAATTATGAATTATTTATGAATAATTTACTGAATTCTAAAGTGCTGAATTAGTTTTGACTTGATATTCTGTTTGGTCAATAAAAATTATAGTAATAATAAAAAATATTGTAATAGTATTAGTAGTAATGTATAAATTGTTTAAGTATTATTATTAAATACACAGTATTTAATCTCAAAACTAATTGCATGTTTTTTTATTATTCAGTAAATTGTTTATTTTATATATTTACAAATCTGTGTAAATGTCAGAAATGCTCCAGCAGTCATGTGTTTCAGAAACACAGCACATGCTATCTGTGGTATCCTTTGTTGAATTTCTTCGACGTGAGCGTCTTAACGTCAGGTTTCTCTTCCAGTCGAGAGCCACCTGGCATCCAACGTCCACAAGAGCCGCCTGGTGCAGCAGGACCTGCAGGTGGCCAAGCGTCTGCAGGAGGAGGAGGACAAGCGGGCCCAAGCCGAGAGCAAGAGACAGCATCGCCACATGTGAGTCACCTCAAACCCGTCTGGAAAGGAAGGTGGTTCTTTCCCCAGATCCTCCCAAACTCTTAGCAGGATCAGACGCTGCAGAGCCAGTTGGGAAATCCTGCTTGTTTTTGCTGTCTGTTGTACTTTCATTATCAGTCCTTGATAGCAGCTGTTGTCCCTCAAATGTTGACATTGCTTCTCGTACAGAAACACAGTATGTGGGTTTAGTTAGGCTCCGGCTGCTCTCTGGCCTTGTGTCGTCTAGCAGTGCGCCGTGGCAGTAAAATGTTTTGACTTCTGCTCATGCCACATGCTGATAAAGATTTCTTTCCTGCTGGGAGACGTCTCAAGGTCTCTGAGCTGATGCTATCGTCAGAGCTTGAGCGGCAGAAGATACTGTTATGGATTTGAAGTCAGTTTAGTATTTGTTTATGTTAAGAAAAAGTGACTATTTTCAGCACATTAGACTGATTTCATCAAGAGTGATGTTGAAAATGCAGGTTTGCATCACAGGAATACATTTCATTTTAGCAATAGGAAGCAGTTATTTTAAATTACAAACGTATTTTACAATATTACTGTTTTTACTGTAGAAAAAAATATATATTAATTTCTAAATTGTCTTTTTGTTGCCTCCTGTGCTGCTTGACTGAGAAGCTTTAAATCAAACCAATTACATTAGCTTGGTTGTAATGGGATTGCTTTACTAATTACTCTGTCTGGGTGGTAATCACATGACTAATTACTGGTCAATTAATCTCCCAATCCGGTGTAAAGAACAATATAAGACCACACCAGATTGTGCTTTTTAACAGTTTAAAAACAAAGATTTGTTTACTTCTGTGTTTGTAGAGCTGCTGCATAATAATAATAATAATAATAATAATAATAATCGTTATTTTAAGAATTATTAGTTGTAGTAGGAGGAGTATTAGTATTTTATTTGTATTTATTTAAATAAATAGTCAATATATTGCTAGTTAATATTTTATTATTTATAATAAAAAAATAAAATTCATCTTCTACCCCTGTGCTTTATTCACAAAACCTTTGTTATTAACTAAAAACTTTCATATCTAATTGAAATGAACCTGAAATATAAAAATGAAATGCAACCGACTGAAATAAAGTGCTAAAATTACTAAAATTAAGTTAAATAGACATAAAAAAAATGCAAACTTGCCAAATGCACAAAACAATCACTAAAACCCAACTAAACTAAAATGTAAATGAAGTATATAAAGCAAGTATAAAAGAATTAATAAATAAAATACTACTAAATACCACCAGGTTTTGTATGATTCCAAGTTTAATGTGAATAACTACCAAAGGCACAACATAAAACACACATTTTTTACGACAGTAGGCACAAATGTATGATTATTGTAGCCTTAGATTATAGTTACTCTGTAACCCTTTTAGCCAAACACAGCGGTCAGTCTTCCAACAACACCTTCATCTCACAGGAAGAGAAAGCCATGGTGGCTGATGTGAGCGCTCACAGTGTTTTCTCTCCTCTGTGCCGCCAGGGAACGCATCGACATTGAAATAGCTCAGGAGATTCAAGAACAACTGGTCCGTCAGGCCGAACAACTGAGGCAGCAGGAGGAGAAGGATGAGGTGAGAGCCATTCACAGCATTCAGGCCCTCGCTGTGGTTTAGCCACGCCCCCAGCAGTCACATGACATCCTCGTGATTGTGTTTGTAAGACTCGAGAACGCGTACTCGCATTCTCTGTGTGTTAGTCACCAGGAAAGCTTAGATGTGTATCCACACCCATGACTGCTGCTGCATTGCAGCGTTTGTTTCCTCATGTTTGTGTGTGCGCTCAACCAGGCCATCGCCCGGAAGCTGCAGGAGCGAGAGATGAAAGAGGAGAGAAAACGGCACAAGCAGATGGAAGGAAACCTCGAGGAGTACTACGATGATAAAGGTGTGTAGACGCCCTCTGGAGGAAGGTGTGCCATCCAGCAACGAAGGGGTTTGGAGAAGAGAATATGTGGGTTTGGGTCGGTCAACACGTTTGACTGCTGGGAAATCTGCGTTTGCAGGGTTTCCTGCTCAGCTGTTCACTGAATCTATACAGCGCCATATCGCATTTTACCACAGCAGTGGATGTGAAACTGAATTCTTTGGATACCATGAAACACGAGGACAGAACACGCTTTCATTCATTGCATGCAAAAACAAACAGAAGCAGTGCCTTCTGATTCACCGACAAATGACTCTTTCTTGCAATGAATCAGTCAAAAGCCAAGTTACCGTTAAATCATTTGTTTATTGAAATGAAGCTGAAAAAAAGACAAAAGCACAGAACAGAATCACTCAAAAATTAAAATAAAAAAATGTAAGGAATAGTTCACTCAAAAATGAAAAAAATGAAAATGAAAATTCTGTCTTTAATCACTCACCCTCAAACCTGAAAGACATCTCTGTTCTTCTTGGGAACACAAATGAAGATATTTATGATTAATTCTGAGAAATACGAACGGAATGTTTGCATTTAAGTACTCAAATGACAAAAACTGAAGTAAAAATAAAATACATTTACGTTACAAAGACATTAAAATGGCAAAGACATGGCAAAACATGCCACAAAATCACTGAATTAAATAAAAAAAAATCATTAAAAAAACAAATTCATAATATTAATAAAAAATATAATTGTGTATAAATAATAAAGTAACCTTTTGTGAATTAATGTCTAAATAGACTTTCATATTTGTGTGTGTGTGAGCTTGTTCATGTGGTTAACGAGGACACAAATTTGTATAATGACATAGGTATGACACAGGTATTACAATGAGGAGGTGGTTTATGAGGACATTTTAAGTGTCCCCGTAATTCAAAACGCTTATAAATCATACAGAATTAGTTATTTTGAAAATCCAAAAATGCACAAAGTTTCCTGTGAGGGTTAGGTTTAGGTGTAGGGTTGGGGTAGGACAATAGAAAATACAGTTTGTACAGAATAAAACCCATTACGCCTATGGAGAGTCCCCATAAACCACATATACCAACATGTGTGTGTGTGTGTGTGTGTGTGTGTGTGTTTGTGTGTATATATATTTATGCTTACATGGATGCATAAAGTGTAATCAGTTTTTTTTTTTTCATTAAATTACATGTAATTTAAGCGTATTTAATAAACAAAAATGCAACTAGCTGAAAAAGTATTAAGTTTTGTATTTAATTTTTTTTGGCATTTTAATATTTTTTTTACATACTTATAACGGTGAATGTTATAAAATGATCAAATCTGAAAATACTAACATATATATATATATATATATATGTTTTATGTTTTAACTCTTTCAGAGGTACTTACCTTAGATAGCAATTGCAGTAGTTAACACACATTGTATGCATTTCATTACACTCCAGACACTTCTGTTTGTTGTTTGTTGTGAAGTTAAAAAACATGTCAGCTAGCTTGACCGCACATATTTAGTTTGCAACTAAAGTTAGTTTAGTAAACATTAGGTTACTCTGGGAAGGATCTAAAAAGCACCAGCAGACCTTGCATTGGTAATGGATGACCATTTAACAACAAATGCCTCAAAACAGGAGATGAAAGTTGTTTGTGTCAACACGGCATCTATTAACTCCACCTGCCCTGCATGGCTGCCCTTGCATGCCACAGTGTGCATTCAAACTGTTTGCTTTCATGTTATGTAATCATGCCATCATTTGAATGTGTTTAGGGACTCGTGCTGGCTAGCCGGTATCGTACCCACAGGGTCTGTTTGCTTCATTAAACACGCTCAAGTCTCTCATTCACAAGTTCTTAATGAATAGTTTGTTTCACTGAAACCCTCGAACCCTAAAGACTGAAACTTTAGCACGTAATGCATTGCTTCATGTTGTAGGGATGCTGCCGTGATGAGCAGAGATTAGCAGCCGCCTACGGGGCACAACATAAAAGATTGAGCATCTCAGGGAGTATCTTTAGCTTTGTCTCTACCTCTCGAAGCGTGACTGCATAGCTGGGCCCCGTTCTCACGCAGGGATGCAAACAAATAGGCCTAGACTGCGCTTATGCAGGGATATGTTGGGGAGGAGATCAGACAGGTTTATCTGAATCCTTGATGCATGAATCTGTGATTAAGAAAGAGTTGTAGGAGGGTTAATGAATGCAAAAAGGCTTAGTTTATTGGCATAAATGTGGACGAAAATGCACATTAGACTATTTATAAACTCCTACCATGTACGATAATTTGAGATTTGTTGGTAGAAATAGGATTAAGGCATTAAGACTGAGAAATCTGTGAAGGATTTTGTATGTTTTGCTGCAAAGAAACACTGGTTTGCAGCCAACCGTTTGAAATAACTTTTATTTTTTTGATTGCTTGTTTTGGTTTATTTTAGTTTTGTTAAATTACAATCTGTCCCAACCCACATATTGCTCCTTATTAAACGTCCTGTAAGTTGCTGTAAACAGGGTTCAAAATTAACACTCAGCCAAATGCACTTTCCAGTCACTTTAATTTATAATTTGTACGCTCTATAATACAATATAATTTTTAGACACTTTTTTTTTTTTTTTTAAATACTACATTAATCATTATTATTATTACTATTATTATCATCGTGCTGTTATTCTCTCCACCAAAACTCTGCATGTTGAGACATATGAAATTAATTGAAATCACAACAGGGTATTTGGTTTTTGGCTGTTTACTCTGGGAAAAAAAAAAAAAAAAAAAAAAATATAGATATATATAGATATAGATATATAGATAAAAAAGTTATCTAACAGATCTGGACCACTTCTGAATGTATTTTATCGCATTTTCTAAAAGGACATCTATCACCGTTGCACTCACGTCTCACATAAGATCGCTTCATGCTTAGAAAGCCATGTAAAATTTCTTTGAATTCAACATTTAAAAACATGTCTCGCGACTTTATGGCAGTTTTTCCCCATCCCACTGCATCTAATGTTTTTAAATGAAAACCATACTTTTCGTGATTGGTTTTCGGTCTTTTGTATTTCTAAATGTCAGTTGTGTTATTTTATTGCATTTTAAGAAATGCTTTTTATTAATATTTTGCTCAGTGCGCCCTCTTGTGGCCTCAGGTAAGAAGCCAACCCCCCCCACCCCCCACCCCCCACAACCAGCTGAAATTATGCCTTTGTAAATTTAAATATAAATTCAATATTGATAATATTTAAGTACAAAATGTAAATTAAGTTTTTCAGCAATTTTGACAGCTTTAGTCGTGTCTAAAGTGAAAGTAAACAGGTGGGTCAAAAGATATATACACATATATAAATGTTTTGTGAATACGGGCCCAGATCTGTGGATTAAGACTTGGAGTAGCCTTTGTGACAAAGTTGTAGTAATATAATATATATAATTAATTTATTATATATATTATGCATTTTATATAAGTGATGCATTACTACTGTTATATTAAAAACAAGATAAATACAGTTTAAAAGCCTTAAATATACAAGTTAAATGTTCCCCAATCATTTGACCTTGGCATGCATTGCATTTGTTAATTTTGACCCCTTGCTGTAACTTTTTCATTTGAATGTCTTGGTACTAATTGTCAATAATAACCTTATTTACCATTTTGCTTCCTGCACTATCCACATTAAACTAACCCTTGTGTACTAACACAGACAATTTCCCTCCTTGTTCTTGCACTCCACCTTTTGCCTCACACTCGCTTTCACCCAGTCTCCCGATCTCCACCGGATCGGCGAGAGCCAAAACCCCATTCCGCATCTCCGGGTTACAGAAAAGAGAAGCATCATGACTACAGTCAAATTCTTTCCCCGTACAACTCTCCAGAGCCTGACAGAAAAAGATATCCCAGTAGCCATAGTCGATATCCGGAATATGAGCCCGTTGAGTTCAGTCGATCTTGGCATCCGGAGAGTCTGAGCAAGGAAAGGTTCCTCGAGTACTACTCACCTGGGCGACGACCGAAAGAGAGAAACAAACCTCTCAATCTCGATCACACAGAACCGCGTAGAAGGAAGAAGCAAGATCAATGGGACGACCTGGAGCCAGTGGTGCAACGAAAGGAGAGGACTCCCAGGGATTACTCTGCCGGCCGGGACAAGGTCTGGGACAAGGAGAGGATCAGGGATCGAGAACGAGAATGGGATGGACGGAGAGCCAAGGAAAGGTCGATAGATCGCAACCGGACAAGAAGTCAAGATCGACTGTTTAGCGGCATTGACAGGGGCAAGAACATGGACCGGGAGATGGACCAAAATAAACAAGGTAGCAGAGAGAAGCAAAGAGAACGAGGAAGAGATGGGAACAGGGGGAGGCACAGAAGCAGGGAGCGAGAACTGGACGGTTACTTTCCAACTAGGGGACTCTCAGAGGAAAGCCTGGAGTGGGAGGATCGTAAGAACCGGCCGAGGCTCCCGTCAGGTCCTAATGAGGTGTTTGAGGAGCCTGTTCTCAGAGGTCCGTCGAACGAGGGCCGGTCCCCTGGTCATTCTCCCAGAGAGAGAGGTATGGCACGAGGCCCAAGGTTGTTTGAGTCAACCTGCTTGGACTTTGCAGTGCCATCTGGTGGTGGGGAGCGCTGTCAAGATTTCCCTTTTCCTGTGCATTTGGGTTTCTTGTCTTTTTTGGACTCTCTAAATTAATTTCTGGGGATCCTTGTGCACTAAATCTGGTCATTTCTGATCATTCCTTTCTTAATCCCAAACCAAAAATTGTTGCTTGGGTTCTGTGTGAATATTTGTAAATTTGTCGTTCTTTTAACGTGGATTAACATCCTCTGATGCCCCCTTCAGGTCGGAAACCACGAGGAGAATATGGCATGAAGGAGGCGACGCGTGGACTGGCCCACTTAGACCTACAAGACCAGGAGCTCATAGACTTGGAGGTGGCACGCAAGCTACAGGAAGAAGAAATTAAGGTATTTTGAGTCGTGCTGAATGTAATTATTGGTTACTTGTAATCCACAAATATAATTTTATATATTTTTTTTCTACAGGCGTGTCGGTTGGACAAACAAGCCGCTCAAGTTGCACAAGATGAGGTACGGTATGGTTCGTTGTTTTTGTGCACTGTCAGGGTGTCGCTTATCTTGTTTGTTTTACGATTTTTTTTTGTGACTGTATTTTAAGGAAATAGCACGACTGTTAATGGAGGAAGAGAAAAGAGAGTATAAGAGATCGAGAGAGAAGGAGAAACAAGCAATTGAGAGACGATGGGCTGAGGTGGAATACAAGGTAAGCAACATCCATTCGAACTAAGCATAGTTCTGGTCTGAAATGCTGATCGATCACTAGAGTGATCCATCCACCCTTTAAAACCTTTTTTGTTGGAGATTGATAAATTTTTACATACATAAAAGTAGATTTCTATATATACATATAAGGGTAAGTAGCAGTCAGGCCTTTGACTAAATGATAATCAGTAAGTGTGAGCACCGCTATAGAAGCAGTATAAAAGTTTTTGCAGTTTGCTGGTCTGGAGCCTTCAGGTGTGTGTTAACACAATGCCAAGGAGGTAATTATTTCAGCTAAAAATGGATCTACAGGCAGTTGAATCATAGGGTGTCCTAACACTGTCACACATGGCTTTTCCCTCTTGGCTTTATTTTTGTTAAATAAATAATGACACATTGTAGTTTTTCATGTGTTGTTGTTTATTCATTTTCCACATTTTAAGACCTGCCAAGGACCAGAGCATTTTTTATTATGTTCTGAGCAGAGTATGTGAGCGGAGTGGAGTGGCAACAATTTCCCCTCCGCGCTCAGAGCATTTAATAATCACTCCGCTCCAGCTCCGCTCCGGGTTCACAATTTCCCGCTCCCGCTCCACTCCGCGCTCAGTGATACCAGAAACACCGCTCCGCCTTCGCTCCATGGCTAAAGTATTTCAGTATGTTTGAAATGTTATGTTCATAACGTAGCCTATATTAAAATAAAAAATAAAATAACAGGAGAGTTTCAAAGTTTTTTTTCCTACCACATGCCAAACTAATAACATGGATGTCAGCATTAAAAGGTATAATTACTGTATTCTGCTGTGCAAATTTTGTTTGTGATGAAAATAACAGTATATTTTTATTTTATCTACAGATCAATGCATTACTTACAGATTTCTGCTCATTCAAAATTGGATACAGATGAAGTAACACTGAAAGATTACATTTGTTAGAATGTATTATTGCGAAAGTGATTGCGTGTGAATGTGCTGTAACTGTTTAAATCATGCTTTGACCCGAAAATATTCAGTAAAAGGAACAGACAAACTCCTTGAGAACTAACCTATAACTTCCCGCTCGGCTATTGTCGTCATTGTAACCTTCTGATTTGAGAGATCCATCTGTATCAAGCCATAGTTAAATATGTTTAACGTGAATACTTGCTAAATATGCAGTTATATTACGGGCCGTTGGCATGAATTGTACTCGTGATGCTCCACTCCAAGCTCCGCTCCGCTCACATACTCTGGTTCTGAGTAGTGTTTTCATGGTACCAAAATTTCAGTAATCGGTACCAACAACAGTGAAAATCGACGGTTCTCGGTACCATAGCAAAAGCATGCTAATTAAAAAAGCTATTTTTTATTAAGAAATTTAAACAAAAATAAAATGTACAAAAATCTAAACCATTCTTTATATTTATTTCAAACTGTGTTTCAAGTTTTTCCACGAGTAATAAAAGTATGAAAAAGTTAAACAAAAGTTACCCAAAAGTTTTTGGCATATTTCTGCTGCCGCATGTTTATTTCCTTTATAATTATATTTTTAATAAATATTTATTTATTTGTTAAAAATACTTTGTCATCTAAAGTGTAAGTTTGATACACATACATTTTTTTATCCATTGTGAAATAATTTCAGATTTCTTTTTTTTCTTTTTTTATCGGTTATCGGCCCCCACTTTCCAAGATATCGACAGTACCAAAAAAAAAAACACACACAATATCGGTCGACTACTAAATTGAATGTGTATAATGTATGTTTATTTATTTAAATGTATTTTATTTTAGGGTTATTTTAATAGTAATTCAAATTTTGAAATTATGGTAGCAAGAACATTGCAACAGTTTCAGAGAATTGTTAATGGGACTATTAATGCACGGTTAATGTAGAGGCCTTTGAAATTAATTTATTAGACTATTTCACATTATGCCATGTATGCTTGGAGACGTTGACCCTGTCGACACTACTCACACATTCTCTTCTCTTCTGTCACATTAGTCAGTGCAAGAAGAAGTAGTTCGACCACGAGCTCGAGAAGAGCCGCGCATCAGAGAGGACGAGTACCAGAGAGCACACAACCACAAACCCGTCAGGTACCACATCTCCACTCAATAACACACTCAAGCTGTCAGAAGTCCTGCTGGAGCCTCATGTTCCTCTCGGTTCTTCTCTCCAGGCCGCCGCCTCCTACACAGCACTACGAGAACGTAAACCCGAGTTACGCATTTGCGGACCCCTACTCCCCTCGTCCTCCATCAAGACCAGAGGCGGCGTACAAAGGTTCCCGTTGCACTAATGAGATATCATGCTTTAAATTTGAAACAACTTTTTAAATATGGCCGTCTGAATCTCCTTATCTCCTTTTAGGTGCCTACTACAGACAGTGACCATATGCCTCCACTGCTGTCCAATCCTGAGTTCGTTCTGCCCTTTATTTTGCGAATCAGTAGAGGAGAAGTGATTCAGAAATTATTTGAGGCTTTCAGCAGAAGCTACTGACACTTTATTTGATTTTTCCCTCTTGGGTTCATCGCATCAGATGAGCCGACGTCGTCTCTTCGTCTTGTGAACGAGTCTTTTACCCTGGAGCTACGAACTACTGTGCGACCGGGACAGTTCCTGTTTGCGTCTCGTGTTCTTGTCTTATTGTGGATGAGTGAACAGGAAGGGATCTACTGCACAGCTTTCTAGAATATCCCTTCTCTCTTGTTGTCTATAATGAAGCATTGTCTTGATTCCATGTTGAGTTCAGGATACAGCGGTTTTCCACTTTGTCGTTGGTTTTATTTAACGGAAAACATGCTTGAATTTATACGCCGTGCACTTTTGTGCTATATATTTATTGATTTATTTTCAGAGGATATATTTTATTTTGATTTGTCTTTTAAAATGATGATTGTTTTACCCTTTCCCCAATCGATCTGAAGAGACTGTTAGCTTAAACCAGGAGCGATCCAATTTCCAGAGATGCAAAGTTTCACATATCTCAACGTCTTAAGAATCAGGAGTCAAGTTGAGGTTGTCAGCTCTTTATTTATTTTGCCTTCATATCATTCATGAGAGACTCTTTACTCGCACTGCAGGCTCACGTACAGCTAGGGTTCGAGACGCTCAGCCTTCGGGTGCCTTTGTTTTTGTGATATTTCCCCCTTCACCTGCAGTGTTGGTAGCGATTCTCTCATCTTCTTCGTAGGTGCTTCAGGGACCTACTGTACTAATATGCTCCGGTGTTAAAGTGCATGCTGGCTGAATGTGCACTCTGTGGATGTGAATGTGAATCTTGTCCAAAAATGGCCACAAACACATCTCTACTCCTCATTTTTTATTTTTATATATTATGTTTTATGTATAATTCAATTCAAATGCAAAATACTAGTTTTAAGGCATGTAGTAGCATTGCTGTTGGCACAGACGTAAACTGTTTTCTCGCTTGCTGCATCATATGCAATTCATGCAAATATATATATCAGTGTTCGGAGTTGCAGTGCTTTGCATTTGGTGGCAAACTTACTTTAAGCAGGGACATAAAAACTGACCAGCAAACAGATCAAGGCAGCAAACAAGTGATTAGGGCATTTATCTGGCACTTTCTATGAATAGAGTTCACAATAGGGCCTGAAACTCTGTTTTTCAGCAAAAGATCAGTGATTTTTTTTCTTTTTAATCAAATCAAATTTTTTTCATTCAAATCTAAATCTAAAAAAGGCCAATTGTGTTTTTTTTTTTTTTTTTTTTTTTTTTTTTTTAGCAATTGTTTATTTCTTACAGAGAGAATAAACTGATTACAGACTTTTGTTTTTATTTTTGCATTGCTCTTTTTTGCTTTTTGTTTGTTTTCTGTTTTCCACTAAATTAGTTTTTTGGTTTTTATTTATTTTTTGCATTGCTATTCTTTGGTTTTTGTTTGTTCTACTGCCTTGGTTTGTATAGTTTTTTTTTTTTTTTTTTGCAGTTTAAGCAACTCCATCACCATAATTTTGGTCTTTTACCTTGTGTAAATACAATGTATAAATGATTTGTGTGGATGTTTTTTTTTTTTTTTTTGGCAATTGTTTATTTCTAACAAAAAACAAACAAACAAACAAACAAAAAAAAAAAACATTTTAAAAAGTATAGACACTGTTGCACATTTTGCCCGGATTTATAATTCTGTTAGAGCCCTAGTTGGGTACCAACAAAACAATTGTTTTTTGAGTAATTAAAGTAGGTTCAACAGTATTATGATGCTTTTGTCTGATGCTATAAAATAATTAATCTAGCTTATCTAATAGTATGCTACTAAGAATAGTTATCTTTTTGTATTTCTTGTTTGATAAAGACCAACTTGTACGCTGTTTATGGAAAGTGCCACAAGCTCATCACTCTATCAGGGCATTTTTTTTGTTCCTTACTGCTCATTCAGTCATCGCTTACATTCCATATTCCCGTCGAAATGCATTTTAAAGGGATTACATTCCGCTTGGCTTTTGGGAATGGGAAAATGATTGTGTGGGCTACATGTAGCATCCTGTACAGATACAACTAAAGACAGCAGCTACTTTTTGTATCGCATTAGTGCCTCTATAAGACCAGTGTTCGATCGCTAGTGCTGAACGCTCCCATATTTTGCTCTCGAGAATGACAGTATGCTAGTGTCGGTGCATTCCAATGAAAGGCATGGCCTGAAATGCATCGAATAAACTTGTAGGGAAAATATCTTCTGTTGCCATGCTGCTACGCTTAAAAGGTGATTTAAGAACATTTTCTTGTGGAATTGTATTACTGAATCAGTTTTGAATCACTTTACGTGTGTGTTTTAGTGATGAATGTGCATATATAGCTCTTATCTTTCAGTGCTGTGTCAGTTTAGCGCATATCATGTTGCATTTTGCGGTGCACTGTAGTATTTGAAAACAATTGTACGTAACAATTCTGATCCTAATTGGCCGGATGGGTTTTGTGCCAAATGTAATTCAACATTCAGGGACTTAAAAAGTATTGCTGTAAAACTGTCAATCTCTGATGGTCACATGATTTGAGGGATAAAAACTGGTTTACAAAAGTTTTGCTCGAGGCTGTAAACAAACTGACTGAACTTTTAGCACCTGGTGTGTTGTTGTAAATGTATGTGTGTGTGACAGAGCGACAGAAACCTGAGCATTTTTCACTCAACGTATGAAGATGACGTCCACGCCAGTTTGTTTTACAATCAGCTGCTGCTGGAAATGTTGTGTGACCGGCGAAAGTGTTTGTATCTTGCACATTCTCACAGCTTCCACTGGCCAACTGTAAATACCAAATAAATGACTTTTAAAGGGTATGTGTGTGTCAGTAATCCAGTGTATCTGATTTAAAGAACAACCTGCTGGTCATAACCTGACAGAAGGTCTTGTATGTCTATTCAGCAAGTTTTTTTTCTTAATGTAGGATCAAAATTGTGCCTTATATTGATAAACATTTTAATATAATAAGGATCAGTAAAAAGTGTAACCCAAAAAAAAAAAAGGTTTTGTATTGCATTTATTTGCTTTTTGTTTGTTCATTTGCTTAGTTTTGCTTGTTTTGTCCTTAAGTAAACCAGTCACCACACACACACAAAAACAACAACAACTTCTGAATACAATTTACAAATTGTTGCAATGGTATCTTACAGAAAATAGTAAACTTACTTTGAGCAAATAGATGAAAAATAAAAAAAAACACAAGAGCCATGTCGTAAGTTGTACCTAAATTAATTATTTTTCTGGAGCTAGCAGATTTGGGACCATATTATTTCTTTATTTTATTATGCAATTATTTATTCATAAAGCAAAGGGTCATTGAATAGTAAGTAGCCTTATGATCACTAAGTATTTAAAGTCTTAATTCTTCCAAGGCATATAAGCATTTTATTTTAAAGTCATTTACAAAAGGAAGAGTTTTTGTTTTTTTCCTCACTTTCATTTTATTGTCATGTGACAGGAAGTGATATCACAGAGGCAACCCTGATGAACCTCTTTGCTCAAGTTTGTAAATATTCAAAATAATGGTTTTGTGTACTTGTTATAACAGTGGCTACAACACGGTCATTAAAACCATTATGAAAAACAGTAAAAAAAAAAAAAAAAAAACACATGGAACCATCATGAATAGATAATCAGTTCACATTCACAGCTTCAACACTTTTGTTTCTTCTCTTTGTCACATCCCAACCAAAGACAACAGCGATTACATAGAAACCCTCAAATGAATGGCTACAAATGAAGAAATGCAAATTCTGGTGTGGTTATTTTCTGCATAAAGGCATCAATTACTCATGAATGAGGAAGTGTGAATGCCAACAGCTGCCTCTCCTGAGTCCTGGCCAGGTTCACCTACATGCCGAAGATTTTCACGGTTACTTGCAAGTGTAAATGGTGCAGATCCTTACATGTGACAGAGGCGCTTTCCTGTGATTCTACCTCGCTTTCCTTGAGCTCTACTGCCATCAGGCGCCAAAAAACACACACACACACACACAATTGTAGATGTGCGCGCCGTGGACCATTTTCTTCTGAGGATTGTGAATCTGATTCAAGGCGCTCCGAAGCTGAATATCTGCAGCGCCCACTACTAGAAACAATGACTGAAATCTGCTGCTCATCTCAGCCACGATTCCCAGCAATGTGCACTGCAGCTCAGAAACTGCGGCATTCATGCAACATCTGAAATAAAACAGGAGTACACTTCTGAAATTGCACCTAACAGCTTTAACAGGAAATTATGTTTGAGCCCCAGTGCTTAATATCAAATTTCAAGCGGTAGCATCTTGCAGTGTGCAATATTTTATCAAAAATAACTTTCGGTTTTATTTCATCATGTAGCCTAGATTATAAAAACACTTTCAATCTTAAAGTTTTCAATTTGTCCTAATAATACATGCTTTTTTATTATTACATAATGTAACTATTATACTATCTTTGTAGAGATTTATTGATGAATAGCAACTGTGCTATAGCTACCTAAATTAAACAGGCGAATAATTTCGATGTTAAATGTAACCAATTAACTAGCCTATTAGAATTGTCACATGACACCTAAACCAATCAGTAGCCTATTAAAATATAGTATGAGCCTATTATCAAAAATACTATTTAAAATAAAGTATTAAGCCTCGGATATGACTTTTTTTTAAATTAATTATTTATTTATTTTTTATCTGATTTAGCAGTAGAAAAAGAGTCACCGTAAAATAATTTAAAAATAACGCAGTTAACTATTTTTCTTCTGCCTTGTGGTTCTAGGGTTCTGAGAGAGAGAGAGCAAATATTTTTTAAAAACAAACAAGACAGCAGCGTTTTTTAAAAGGTGAACTCGTCACTTCTTAAAAACGGATTCCTTGCACTGTGAGACGCGACACAGCTACCACAGTGGTCCATGTGAGAGGTGCTTATGTGTGTAAAAAAAAAACACGAAGGACCGCAAGAACGCGACATATGCGAAAACACATGCGGTGTATTCAACTGTTCCCTAAGTTGTCATTTTTAATCGTATTTAATACCACGTTCAACTTCACGTCACTAAAAGTGTCTGTCAGTAACGTAAACTTCTCCCCTCAGTAATAATGACAGTTGCTTACCTGAGAGAGAGAAACTGCCCAAGCGCTCGTCTGGTGTCGTGTCGAAACATAGGTATTTACACACCCGCTGACAACCTCCGAGCGGTTTTAAAGCGTCCCCCTCGACACTTTCTCCTCCGTGAGTAAAGGGGCAGCGAGGTTTAGGTGTGTCGTGTCGGCGTACAGGTCTGAATGCAGCTCTGCTTTAATTCTCGTCATTTACCCGCTTTGGGCCGACGAGCCTGTGGCACATCTTCAGGAAAAACCGGTACAGGTGGTCACATGAGGGTGTGTCGAGTCGGTGCTAATTAAACTCAAACAGGTTGGAAGTGCGTGTAAAAACTTATTCTGTTGAATATAAAAAAGAAAAGAAAAATACCGAAGTCCAACCTGTTGGTTATTTTGCATTTTGAGTCGAACTAGGTCAAACTTAAAGCGGAAGTTTGTATTTTTCGACGTTAAAATGGTTGTTTCTCGTCTTAATATGCAGAGGGGATCATACATGTGATATTTCTAGGCTGATTCGAGTCAAATCAGTGGCGCTGTTTATCTACAGTTTTTATAGTAGGGCCTACAAGTAGCCTACATCCCAGACATCAAGCAGTTTTTGGCCCAGATCCGGCCCACATACTGCGCATACTGCTCCCTCAGAAAATCCATTCTGTCACGCCACATTTGAACAGTGTCATGCGTGTGATTTTAAAAAGTGAGAAAGTCCTATACATTCCCTTAGTTATGTGTCGTTGTGCCTTGGGCTGTGTTTCCAGGAATGACATCTGACAGGTTTGAGACTGGCGGTCCTAAGGCACATGCTCAGAGTTATAACATGAAAGCGTAACTGATGTTTGAGGGTTTAGCCAGCTACAGTTTATAGTATTTTTAACTAAGAAATATTATTGTGATATATGGTGGATTTATGTAAACTGGGTCGCTTTTTGCCATTGAGGTGACTGGGGTAGAATGGTTTTAGTATCCTGAATTAATCCTGTGCTTGATGGGAATGTCTACAACTGACGTAAAATTTAAAATTAAAAAATGTCTGAAAAAGTAATATTATTATTATATAAATGTTGTTAATGTAATATGTCAAGTAGACATATTTGTACTTAATATATTTTTTCATTATTGTTAAATTTATTTTATTAGCTTAATAGTTTAAGTAAATATATATATATATATATATATATATATATATATATATATATATATATATATATATATATATATATATATATATATATATATATACACACACACACACACAAAAACATATTTATATTGGTAACCAAACAGTTGGTGGTAGCCATTGACTTCATATTGTAAATAAAAACAATTATTATAATAACAGTCAATTTGTACTCTACTGTCAACTATCTGGTTTCCAACATTCTTCAAAAAATCTTCTTTTGTGCTTAACGGAAGAAAGAAATGCATTCAGGTTTGGGACAAGTGGAAAGTGAGTAAATGATGACAGAATTCTCATTTATTTGTATGAACTAAATCAAGAGAGAACTGATAATGTGCTTTCAATCAGACAGTATATTGGAGGACCACAAGATGGCACTGGATTCTGTCATTACATACTAGTAATATGTTTTAAAAAAAAGACCTTTTCAATCTTTCCATGAATGTGATTTTAAATCACGTAGCTTATTGAGGAGATGTGTGCTACTTTTCAACAGAATGAAATCACAACGTATTACAGCAATACATGACTCCTGCGATGAAACCAAAAAGTGTGTTTGTACAGTCATCATCTTGAGTGCTGTAATACATTTTTGCGCAAGAGCCAAAGCATACAGTACATCTGCACTCGTGTTTCTGGCATGATTCCTTTCTTTCTGTTTCTCTAAACTCATTCCTTACCTCCTAATCTCACACAAACAAGTTTTGCAAGAGTGTGAACAAAAAGCAGTTCTTCGATGTTTGAAACTGTTGATTTTTAAAGTTTTTCACAAAAATACACGTTTAACAACCAATTTAAAAGTAGACGAAGGTATTTAAAAAAACTTTCCCTGTTTATTGTAATTCGACCTATACGCATAACAAAAAGAAAGTTGGAATTGGATTCTAAAAAACAAAACAAACGAACAAAAACTGCAACGTAAGATCTTTGCAGTTAAAGAAAGAAATACGTACACTGACTGGCGGTCAAAGTTTTTGTTTGTATGTTTTTTTTTGGTTAAATAAGTCTCATATGTGCACCAAATATGCATTTCTTTGATCAAAACCACAGTATAAACAGTAATAATGTGAATTATGTATTTATTTAATCGGTAACACTTTAGTATAGGGTCCAATTCACACTAATAACTAGTTGCTTATTAGCATGTCTGTTATTAACATATTGGCTGATTATGAGTGCTTATAAAGTACATATAATGCATGACATCCCTAATCCTACCCAATACCCTTAACAACTACCTTATAAACTATTAATAAGCAGCAATTTAGGGGTTAATTGAGGCAAAAGTCATAGTTAATGGTTATTTAATAGTGAGAATTGGACCCTAAAATAAAGTGTGACCATTTAATCTTACTGTTTTCTTTAAATATAGGTTAAAATGTAATTTATTCCTGTGATGCAAATCAGATTTTTATTTTAACATCAATACTCCAGTCTTCATTGTCACACAATGTTTCAGAAGTCAGAAAATACAGCCATTCAATGGTTTGGGGTACGTTTAAAAAACGAAAATAAATAAATAAATAAATAAATAAAGACATGAAAATGCCTCTAAATAAAATAAACAATATTTTTCAACAGTAGTATTAGTCACTTTTACTATTAGTGGATGACATGAACTTCACACAATATTAGTGTCCATTTCCCCACGAACCCACCCATTTGTTTCCTGTTACAATCGCGACCCAAAAAGAGGAGGGAACATGATTATGAATGGAAACGATGAATATATCTTTTGGATTCGTCTGAGTAAATAGGTGTGAAACAAGCTCTTGAGATGTATCAAGATCACGATGCGTTTGTCATCAGAGGGAATGTGCTGATCTGTGTAGTTTGGATGTCAACATATCATTTCACACGAAACGTTACTCATCTCTTTCCTCCATGTTAGTACACCAAAATAAAAATGTTATTGTTTATTTAAAGGATGCTTTTATCTGGATTGACTGATTTTAAGGGTATCAAACCAACAACCTTCTGTTTTCCAACCCAAAACTTGCTTTTTCTCACTGCTTCACACCTAAATCTAGAGAAGTTTAAAGCTAGATTTTATTCCAAACAAAAGTGTCTACTTTCAAGGAAGTCTGACCCAATGTCCCATCCACGAGTGTCATGACCGTTGATTCACCCCTACTCACAGGATAATAAATAGCAGCCTGGATTTCTCAGCTTGCATTACAGTACAGCGGACACATACAGTATTAGTGACTGAAAACTGCATTCATCTTCTAATCCATCCATGGCTCTTCAGCTCGTCGGTTATATTCTGTCTATTACTGGATTATGTGGCCTCATTATAGGCACATTTACGAATGAATGGGAAATCCTTGGACATGACAACGACAAGACTGTGGTTCTGGAGAGATATAAAGGATTGTGGATGGACTGCTCCGTGGACAGTTCGTCTCACTTGAGCTGCACAACTTACACTTCTCTTCTTCATCAGACCTGTGAGTATGTGTTCTGTGGATCATTCGATCCTTCGGCCATTAGCTTCTGTTGTAATCGCTGCTGTGTGTTGTTGCAGTTAAAATCCGGATGGGTCGAGCAATCATGATCACCAGCATCGTCTTTTCAAGCCTCGCCGCGCTGGTGGCCATTTCTGGTCTCAGATGTACAAGATTTTTAGAAGAGAGCAAGAAGTCGAAGGATGGAGCTGCCTTCTTAGGAGGAATCCTTTCTGTGTGTGGTGGTGAGTTCAGAAGTATTGAACAAATCGCTAATAAACTGGTGCTAGAAACTGAAACTATTTTTATTTTATTTTATTTTATTTTTTTGTATCCTATCAAAAATTATTTTGAGTTGAAACTTGTAGGCTATATATTGTGTTTCTAGGTTGTTACTTAAATGTTAAAAGCAACTAATTTAGTATTTCTATGAAAATGCATACGTTGATGATTGGAAAAACAAATAAAAATACTACACATTTTACATATACACTACTGTTCAAAAGTTTTATAATTGTAAAGAAATGAATAATTTTGTTCAGCAAGGATGCATTAGTTTAATCAAAAGGAACAGTGAAGACAATAAAAATAAAGTCTTTTGAACTTTGTATTAATCAAAGTGGCATTAAACTGGTGAAAAATTACAGCAAATTCATTTAACAAAAGATTTTTATTTCAAATAAATAAATAATTTTGAACTTTCTTTTTCTCAAAGACAAATAAAAATACTAGATATTTTACATATACACTAGTGTTCAAAAGTTTTTTTTTTATTATTTGAAATAAATTAATACTTTTTTTTAAGCAAGGATGCGTTAAATTGACCTAAACTAACAGTTACAACTGTTTTTAATTTAATATAAATTCTTCTTAACTTTCAATTCATCAGAAATCTTCTAAAAAAGTACAATTATTTCTATAAAATTAGTTAGCAGCAAAACTGTTTTCAAAATGTATGATATTGATGATGATCATAATAATAATAATAATAATAAATGTTACTTGAGAAGCAAATCAGCATATTAGAATGATTCTGAACTGGAGTAATTATGCCAAAATGTCAGTTTATATTTAAAAGAATACAGTTGCCTCTTATCTCCTCTACATTTAGAATTAAGTGGATTATGTGCATTCTTTTTTCCTGACCAGGTCTTCTTTCTTTGGGCATAACCAGCTGGTTTATATATGGAATTGTTGATGATTTCTTTCAGAATGACACAGGGAAGGAGAGGTAGGTGTTGATCTGTTTCATATTGTTTCTAATATTCATTAGATTCAATGATTCAGCGGTCTTTTGGAATCAAAAACTGACTATCTGTGCTGGCTCTTTGCAGGTATGTGGTTGGCAGATCTCTGATTGGTGCATTTATTGCATCTGTGCTTTGTTTATTTGGAGGAGTTCTCCTATGCGCCTGCAGCGTGACGCATCTACTATCCAAAAAAATGATCAGCAAGCATCCGGTCTCCAGGAATCCTGAAAAGACTATGTTTAATGATCCTGAGACCATCTGAATACCTACAGTCAATCTGAATGGCAGACACTGGTTAAATGTTGTGTATGTGCATGCATTGTGTTAATGAAGAAAAAGACAATAATAAACCATTTTATAGTAATTAAATATATATATATATATATATATATATATATCTGTAATTATATGTTATTGTTATTTTACTAACTGACATCCATGTGCTAGGATTTAACCACTTTTAATGAATGTTTAGATGTTTGTGAGTCAGTTTAGCCATTAGGAAACTAGAAGGCTGGGATTGTTTCAGAGTTGACCACAGTGGAAGATGATGTCATATCCCAGTCATAGCTTTACAGTCAATGTGGGGATATTTTTACTATTTTAAATAAAAATATTTTGTAACAATTTAATGTCTGTCACTGTTACTTTTGGTTAAATTAATGGATCCTTGCTGAACAAACATATTCTTTTGAATGTGTAACGTGTAGTATTTTTATGTAGTATTTTTATAGTATTTTTTATTTGTTCAGAATCATTTTTTTAGTTGAAATAAAAATATTTTGTAACATTATAAATGCCTTTGCCCATCACTTTTGATCAATTTAATGCATCCTTGTTAAAAAAAAAATATTTCTTTGAAAAAAATTTGCATAGTATTTGTATTCAGCAAATAAATGCTGTTCATTTAAACTTTCCAATCATCAATGTTACTTTTAACATTCAAGTAGCAACCTAGAAATACAATGTAGCCTACGAGTTTCAGCTCAGATTAATTTTTGATAGGATAAAAAAATACCTGCAACGTCACTTTTAGATTTTAATGATAACAGGGAAAAGAAGTTAAAATGCTCCGCCATATTTAATAATACATATAAGAGTAATACATCATTTAAATCCACAAAGGGGTCTACATTTATTTGTGTACACTGAAAATATAAACAAAACATTGTGCTTTTGTAAAATAAAGAAAATATACAGGGTGTGCTTTTAGCCGTCTCATTCTCCACACATATTTATTTGAAATGCGTCACTAAAATGAACTGAAACTAAGTGAATATTTGTCACTCGTACATGAGAGATATATCTATAGAAAGCCTGACATGTACTTTTAAACGATGGAGACGCGGTGAGAAGAATAAGATGGAATTCACCTCAGATTAAGAGGTGCTGAGAGGAATAAAACGGAATTTAAAGATGCGCTGAGAGGAATAAGTGTCCGGGCATGTCAAAACTTCTCCAGGGCCCTAAATCACCCTCGGACCCCCGAGGGTTGAAGATTAAGAATATTCCAAGCTGTGATGTAGTGTAGAATGTTTGTCAATGCAAAACTAAGACAACTTCAGAATTTCAGTTTTTTATCACTCTTACCCAACAACATCAATATATTTGAATACCAGGTCACTTCACATTCGTTTTGAAATAGATAAATGTGAATGTGTCATCTTATATAATCAGGCAAAAATCATTTCACCACATTTTGTAACCCTAATATTTATATATTTATACATGAATTAGGTCTATATTACGCTGCTCTCTGAAACTTATTCTAACTCTGGAAGTAAAAAAATATATACTTAACTGTATTTTTGATCCTTCTTTACAGCAATATACATATTAGTCTACTTTCATGTCTTATGATTCCGTGATACTGAGAAAGTTTGAATGTCTTACTGGCGCCATCTTGCGGTTCGAATGGTTACTATTTATAATCATAATATATATTAATTGTTAGAGACGTTGAGAATGATACTATTAATCAGTTGAAACAAGAAAACAAAAACAATGTTAGAAAGACAGGTTCGTTTTTTTTTCTTTTTGGAAAAGTTATTTTCTTTTCATTTCACAAATTATAAATAGCGCAGGAAATGATCTTAACGAAAGTTATCCAATTAAAATAACCACTCTGAAGTATGGCTTACCACGGGAATGTGTTTGTAGGGTGTGACATCTCAACGCTTTATATCCTGTAAACACAGCTTAATCCTCGCTGGAGGGAGATCTTGAGATGAGAGATAGTTTCCTTGGTTTGTTTTTGCAGCGGGATTTTGTAAAAGTGGAGGCGTTTCATTTGTTGGCAAGTCTGTCAGAAATTCAGAAAATGTTTCTTACAGTATGCAGTGCTTAAAATAGATTGACGTCACAATGTTGCAAAATTAGCAAAAGCTTCATCACCTGACGTATATTATCTCATTAACTTAGTCGAACATAGCGTTAGATTGATGTTGTAATGGTTGATGTAAACGCATATTGACCATTGTGGGATTTCAGGAGAGCTGCAGTAGGATTTCTATCCTCTAGAGGGAGACGTTTAAACGGCGACAGGAGGTCTTCGCTTTCGAGGGCTTTGTGAGGGTCTCAGAATGTTCTGTGTCTGTGAAGCAGTATAACCTGTAATAGAGACAAGACCAGGCTACTTTAAATTCTACATTTCAGAAGCACTAATATGTCGTTGTGCAAAAACAACAACAACAACAACTAATAAATAAAACGTCAGACAGTCGTCATGTTCTTTTTTCCTTCTTGTGTGGGCTGTAGGGGAGGAGTCGGCACAAACATAAATAAATGGGAGGGACGGGGGGTCACAGCTAAAAATGTCCCCAGTAATCGGTCATTCATTATGAGTGGCAACGAAACTGCCTTGAAGCTTAGAACGGTAGTTAAGCCGTCACTTTCATTAGCCTGTTCCCTCTGTAACATCCACTAGACCACTGGACTGTGTTTATTCATCACTCTCAGAGCGCATTATCTTGCCAGTCATAACGCTGCAGCTCCAGGAGATGGATGTGAACTCTAAAATCTTCGTCTTTTTGACATGCATCCTCCAGGCACTTCTGCAGCCATCAGCCTCCCTGGAACCGTTCGACCTGCTTTATGATAACGGAGTGGAGGCTTTTTATAAAGGAGAGTATGACCGTGTGGTGCAGTACATGGAGAGCGCGCTGAAGAGTTTCTCTGAAGTGCGCCAGACCAGGATCAGATGCAGGCTGAAATGCAGCGACCAGCATCGCTTTGACAGCTTTCTGACTGATAAGATTTTTGAAGTGGTCCTCTATCGAGGGCATTGTTTAAATCAATGCATTGAGGGGAAAATCGGAGCCCAGTCCGTGCATAAAATTAGCGAGGATGTCATTCAAGATTTCAATAGAAGAAATCCCTATAACTACCTGCAACTTGCCTACAGAAAAGTGAGTAGCCTACAATTTTCAAGACGTGACCGAGCAAGGTTCCGTACAGTGTACAGTGATGTGCCCATATAGTATTTTGTGCATCAATTTAACATTTCCGAGCATCATTAGATCTGTTGGAACGTTCGAACTGAACATTGTCGTGCGTTCGAATGGAACACGCTGAATGTCAATTGTCATTTATGTTCAAATCGAACATTTTTGGTCAACTTTATGTGTGCTCATCTCATTCAAATCGGTCATTTCGGTGCGTTTATTTAGCCTATGTTTGAAGGTTTGGATCAAATGTTTCTGTGTGTTATATTATGTTTAAACTTCTGACACACAGCCTTCGTTTTCTCGTAAACAACGTAAAATTGAAATTTGTGGTACGAAATGCTTATTACGCAGTTCCGAGTGCTAACTGTAGCAGAGGGAATCTCTAGAAAGTTTGTTTCTGCAGGTCTCCCCTTCAAACAATTCACATTCATTTTAGTCCTCCCCCAAACGAATGTTACAAGTGGCGCAGGGTTAAAAGTGTGCGATACGTGACTGCAAAGAGAGGCCAAACGGCCAAACACAGGTTTTGACGATCAAAGAAAAGAAAAATAATAATAAATTTCATTTGTTATGCTTTTTTTCTTTCAGTTTTTGTGGAAACTTTATTACCATAGGACACTTTGCGGGGAAGTTTTAAGGTTTTTAGCAGGATGTCAGGAATATATTGTTATATGTTTTAAAGGAATAGTTCAACCAAAAATGAGAATTTGCTGAAAAATCACCCACCCTTAGGTCATCCATTTATTTCCTATTGGGGACAGATTTGGAGAAATTTGGCAACACATCACTTGCCCACCAGTGGATCCTCAGGAGTGAATGGGTGCCGTCAGAATGAGAGTCCAAACAGCTGATAAAAACATCCCAGTTATCCACCTCCAGTTACTTCCAGTGAAAAAGTCCTTACCATATTGTCCTCTCACATCAAAATCCACCAAGCATAATTGTTTAGAAATGCTTTGCTTCTAAATGATCTTGACCTGTGCATATTTCTCTCCTGTTTCAGACTCTCTGGTAAAAATATATACAGACATTCAGCTTTTGGTTTCACAAGATGTTAATTGATGAACTGGAGTGCTGTAGATTACTTGTAGATTACTCTGATGTTTTAATCAGCTGTTTGGACTCTCATTCTGACGGCACCCATTCACTGCATATGTTTTGTATGTTGTAACAGTCTTTAACTTCAAATCCTGAAATGATTGAGATATTTAAAACAGTGCTTGGACTGCAGTCCAGACAGATGGGAACGGAGCGTGACATTCTGAGGGCAGCGGTCTGTGTCCAGAGACAGAAAGTGATTAATAGAGAGAAAAGCGGTGGTTTAGACTTCAAGTCGGCACAGTTCTACCGATGACCAGGGCGAGAGATCAGACACATTCCTGTCAGCGCTCCTGCTCGCTCAATGTCTTAAAGAGATGTCTGTATGCGAATATATGGGGTGATATTTGAGAAAATATGTAACATTCCACTGCTCTTTGATATTTTAACCGCATGGCCCTCTTTCCCATCATATTCCTGGCATAATGAGGCTTTTTTCGGCCTGGACGAAGGGGAAACAGGGGCCAACTGTTACTTCATTGACAAGTCTGTGTGTTTGTGTTCCTCGGTCAATCAGCATTTATCTAGGCAAATATTTTGTTTTCCTCTTAAAGTGTGTTTGCAGTTCTGAAAGGAAAGGCAGCAGCTTGTTTTGGGTAATGAAAGGGTGAGTTTTGTGCCACTGGTCGTGCTCCCTGTCGCTCTGTTAGTTCCTTTCGCATCAAAAGGACCAATCAGAGAAAGATCAAAGCTCAGCACAAACGCCTGTTCTGGCATTGTGGACAGATTGTCACGTGTAAAGCGACTGAGGTTTTCATGTTTCATTGTACACTGTCGCTGTTGAGTCATATTTTACTCATTGTGAATGCGAGCTTGCAGTCTGAATTTAATTTGGTGTGATGCAAAAAAACAAAACAAATTGAATTGTGCTCATGGACTTACATCAAAAATAGCATGAGATGTGTAGTCCGATTCAAGCACAAACTTTTTAAAGTTGTGCAGTACGATTTAAAATAATCACCTTAAGTAACTGGTTTGAATCTGTGTGATGAATCCTGCACTGAATTAATCACTGAATCAGTAACAGATTGACAGGTAACAGGTGTCGAAATAAATAATAATTGTAATCAACAACCAATATTTTATGATTATTTAAAGTTTCAAATAAACTTTTTTGTTTTGTTTTTGAAGATGTTTTTATTTACCAAATAATTATTAGACCACAGCAATAAAAATTTTAGAGTAATAAAAAAAAATGATTACAGATATTTGGTAGTAATGTAGTATTATTATCTTTATTTTGTTAAAATGACACAGTATTTACTAAATAATAATAATAATTATTCGGCTTCTCATTGATATTATTATTATTTATGCCATCACATTGCTGCAAAGTTTTACATTAATAATAATAATAATAATAATAATACGTTTATTTTTATTCAGGCATCATAATTTGCAACAAAATTGTAAATAATAATAATAATAATAAAGGATGATGATGATGATTATTTTATGACATCATATTGCTACAAAGTTGTAAATAATAATAATAATCATCATAATTATTGTTTTATGCCATTATATTGCTACAAAGTTTTAAATTCTAATATTTAAAATTAAAAGCAAATTAAAATAATTCAAATGATTTATAATTTAAAATTATTATTATTTTATGCCATTCTACTGCTACAAAGTTTGAAATTATTATTATTATTATTATTATTATTATTATTATTTACATGATCGTGTTGCTGCAAAGTTTAACATGATAATTTTATAAATGAATATTCTTATTTAAGCTTGATATTGAGCTATATCAAACTGTTAAATGTGAAAAAGTCTGGAGTTCTCACTTTTATTAGTAGCCCAAATCAATTTGTAATTAAGGAAATAGACTGTTTTTCACCAAAATCATTTATCATGTCTCTTTTAAATGATATATTTTGATACTCAGAAGTTTAGTGTCCCAACTGTGACCTCAGTGTCGCTGTTACTGTCTTTCATTCTTTTCAATAACCTCAAAAAGCCCAACCCATATCTATTGTAATACAACCAGTGCAAGAACAGATAAGATCATGGAAAAACCCTGTGAATTGCACTGTGCCAGCATCGTATCTCATTCTTTCCACCATTAGCCTGTTATCTTCATCATCAGCTCGGCAGAATTTAATATACAGTGATTGAGAAGATATCATAGTTTATAACAAAACCCCACCGTATACGTTTTCCTTTATGAGTTTCAAAGCTTGTTGTTTTAGCTATGCAAGCACTTGCAAACTAAACAAACAGTGCACCTGCGTCGCTTGAAAAGAGAGAGAGAGAGTGTGTGTGTGTGTGTGTGGAGTTTCCCCAGCCGCTTGGCAGGGTTCGGTCCGTGCCCATCAACACGCTCAACCAGAGAGCATGGCATTTCTTCTGCCAAACATTTTGTGCATGACCGGCTCTAAGCGGATAACAGCGCAGCAGGAATGTGTGGGCACGTTGCCTTATTTCGTTGCACAACAAGTGGCCCAGCCTGGGATTACGATGTAGAAAACACAACCACTGAATTGCGTGCGCTTCCAAGAGACTGTAAATTCTGGAAGATCGCGCTACTTCGTCGAGCAGAAGCGTATATCTCACAGGGGTGCTTTGTTTTCCAGATCACAAGCCAGAATTTTGTACGTGACAGTGGAGTGGAGAAAAACAACAAGCCTTTGGTATAGTTTCGCTGATATACAGTACAAGCCGCTTCTTGTTAAATCTTGATTTACGTCACATATTTCCACTTTATCGGCGGATCTCCTTGATTTAGGTCCTCGTAAAACTGCGTCAGATATAATGCGACTCCATAAAGATAGAATAGCCTGGCTTGGCTTGGTTTTAGGAGTCCTGCGGGGGTCACAGTAGAAGTCCTAGAGCTGTTGGGCAAAGCTGATGAATGAAAAGACTCTTGGGGGGGGAATTTTGGCAAAGTCTGAGAAAGAGTGGAAAACGGGATGCGGCGGCCAAGCGGACATCTGTCTGCAGTCTGGAACAGTGTTCTTCTATCGCACTTGGCTTCTCTCGTGCTTATTTTGAATGAAATTGTGGCTTCCTTCTATAGAGTCTATGAAGAACAGTGTTTAGTATTACAAGTGTTTGCCAAAAATGTGAAGACAGCTGGTTTTCAGAGAGCAACGTTGTCATAGTGTTGTAAAAGGTCAACTTGAAACTCGAGGGCCCCACTGTGGTTTCTGTATCGGTTAAAGTGTGTTTATTCGTATTTAGAGCAAATGTTATGTTTGTAACCTTTGTTGTAAACTTGGTTTTTTGCAGTGAAACTTTGACTGCATACAAAAGTGACAGGAAATACATCAAAAAAACAGCTATGCTTTTGGCACACGTGTGTCAGTGAAGACATTTGAGACAATGTCCAGCTTTAACCCTCTTAATCTTGCATGCAGTATCTGGCAGAAAGAGTGTATTAAAGGAATAATTCGCTAGAAATTAAAATACAGTCCTCACTCTGAGACTGACTTTAGTCTTTAGGAAGTGAAAGATGTTTTGCAGAATGTCCACGCTGCTTTTTTCCATAGAGCTAAAACATATGACCCCAGCATAGACATAGCTTGAGGTTTACCGATTTGGTCGGTCAGACATTTTAGCATTTCTGTAATAAATGTACAAATTCATACTCTGTGTACCATTTAAGTGGTTTTAATATGATTTCTTAGAGCAGCAGCAGGCATTCCATATCAACCAGATACATTGCACGCAAATTACTTGTAAAGGTTACGCTGTCTATTTTGGCAATAAACACGTAGAATAGAGTGCACTATAAATATTTAAGCAAATAAACAAGTGATTTACACATTGCTTTATGATTCAATTTAAACGCAGAATTGCAGGCACACAAAAAATATTTAATAACATAAAATCTTACTGAAAATGGCTGATTAAACCGTTTATATTCGGAAAAATATTTCCAGGTTTTGTTCCGTGTGCATCAAATTATATTTTAATAAACTGTACATGCTAATAATATAATATTAATTAAATAAAAGGCCACTTAAGTGTATGTAAGGACTACACACTCCATAATACATAATACATATTAAAGTTAATATCACTTAAATGTACTAAAGTGCAACTTAACGTGTAATTACAAAATATTTAAATACATGATATACAGGTTTCAATAAAAATGTCAATAAAAATATATATTTCAGTTTGTCAGTACATCCAGCAAACTATATTTCCATAAGGAAGAAATTATCAATTTGCATATAACTTAAATGGGTTTAAAAAGTCACAAATTCTGCTAACTGCATTTAATAGAAATGTATTTAAAACAAACTATTATACATTTACTTTAATATTTGAATTAACAAGCTGTTAAGTGCATGACATTTTCCTTTTTTTACTTTGCACTTAAGTATGTTCGTTGAAGTATATTATTTGCGTAACAAGTACTCTTTTTGTAATAAAAAGTATACTAAAGTGCACTCCTTTTCCACAAGTGATGCTCCAAAAGTACCATAAAAGCAGTTTTTATTACTTATGCATTATGCATTAAGTTTTCTGTAGTCATATGATAGCTTTTATGAGGAATATGCCAACATTTAAGTGGTCATTTACTTAAATGGTGTTTGACGTCATTGCCCATAGACAATGCAATTTTAACCCATAGACACCCATAAAAACAAGTCTTATTTGCACTAAATATGTCATGGCAAGTAACGTAAGCATTATTTACATATCTCTTTTTATTAATTGCAGTAATTCAGCTTAACCTCTTGGGCCACACTAGTTTTAAACAGTTCTTAAGATGTTCGTTCCTTCATCTCTTTCATCTACTCATCTACAGCACTTTTTCACTGCCTCTTTCATAAATGACAAGCATAGATTGGCTTTATTTTCCAGGACCCTGCTATGACCTGGAACAAATTCAACTACATGTTTGTAACAGGACACCTCCATGGTAAATCACTGCTCACATTGGTGTCAACAAGTACCTGAACGGCATGCAAGTGTGCTTTCAAATGGGGATGTAGAGCACTGTTGGAAGGAGGGTTGCAAATGTGAAGGCAGAAAAACGATCAGTCATGTCGCTTTTTGGTCACAAACGTAATCCTATTCAAGTCATTGCCCAGTTTTTTTTTTTGCCAG
Organism: Carassius gibelio; assembly: GCF_023724105.1. Lineage (NCBI taxonomy): Eukaryota > Metazoa > Chordata > Actinopteri > Cypriniformes > Cyprinidae > Carassius > Carassius gibelio. The sequence goes on from NC_068417.1 coordinate 29,559,852, forward strand.
ATGATGAGATCTTTCATTGCTCGTTTTATAGACACTATGTGTGATTTGCTCATGCTGTAATTCACTGGGAACAGTTTGTTTAAAGTACTTTTGTTGGTTTAAATCTACTTTCTTTCATTTCACTGCTTCAGTTTAAGACAATTGGTAAGTGTGAACTCAGGATTTTTAGACGGCCCAATGGGGAGGCCCGATTTCAGTCTCAACTCTTCAGACCTCTTCTGAAGGTCAGATGTATGGTGAGTGGGGTAAAGTACACTGCTCCATTGTTGGCGAATGGTTACACTGGAGAGATTATTGGCCTTCTAATCACTTTGCCCTGCACTTTTACTCTCTCATGTATTTAATCTTGTGGGATTTGACTAAAACCTGAGGAGGTCTCAGGTTCACTACATAAATAAACCTCACTTGTCTCTCCAGCGTTAAAACATGTTGGAGTACTTTTCATGGAAAGTTGGACGTGTTAGCACCACACCACTGAATGTTGTTTCATTGTATCTGCATTTCATATTAGTGGTGCATGTTAGAAGAAGCATAGCATATTGCTTATGGGGAGGGGGGTGCGTTAAAAGCAAATTATGTCAAAAAGTGGACACCTGCAGTCCTTCATGACTAAATGAGAAGGTCAGGAAGTCTCAAATAAAATATAAAATATCAGATAATCTGACCTTTTTATGGAAATAAAACGTTGGTTCGGGTCACAAAATATCATGTTGCTTCACTCAAAAAAAGAAATTTAATGATATATCTAAATTAATGATACATGGTTTATATATATATATATATATATATATATATATATATATATATATATATACTTTTTACATGGATTTTGAATTTTTTTTAAAGAGCCAATAAATGAATCTGTTATTGTAATTACAATACTTTTTTTTCAAAACCACATAAAACCAGAGTACAAATACACACACACACACACATAGATTAGAAGTCAAGATTTACAGCCTAAGATTCACAATTTGTCTTTTTCCCCCTCTAGATTATGCTATCGAAGGCAAATATTATTTTACAGAACCTGTCTAGTTTCTTGCTTGTCTTGGTGTAGTGTATGTGCAGAGTACATGTGAAAATCATCGGGGGGTTGGTATCATTTAACAAATGAAAGTACACATTCCTACAATTGTGGTAGACCAACTTTAAACACAGACAGTGTGTAGTCTCAGCATGTCTGCTGAGATGATGATGTCGGCTAATAGTGGGGATGATGTGAAGACTCAGGCTCCAGCAGGATGTGACTCATGTGTATAAATGCTGGAAGCCACATTCTAGCCTGCTGGTTCAGTAGTTGAAGAAACAGGACTTCCATTCACAGACCCTGTGACGCTGACTACTAAACTGTGGAAACTGAAGTAAGTGTGATTCATGAACTGTGGGAGCTCAGGTTATGCCCCATGTTACTTTATGAACTGCGCTAAAGACTACAATTCCCGGGTCATTTATTTTTCCAGGCCTTAATATGGAAAATTCAATTTGGTATTTGCATCTTGTTCATTTTCTTGTACGTTCTTGTCATGGGCGGGCTCAACATCGCTTTAATCATTACTTTCCTCAACTCTGACATAAACATGTTTCCCGACTGAAATGGCCAGGAATTTCCACCAATAATTTCTCAGCTAGGGGGGGTCACACCTCCCAACTACAAGTACACTATTTGTTTCTTGCAACTTCTGTGGAATTATCAAATCACCTTAGGAAATTGCAGAGAGGGAGATTCCGACATTTGTTGTCTTTTGAAGTTACTTGGTCTTGCTTGAAATGTGTGCAATAAAACAATGGAAAGGTTTTTTTTTTTTTTTTTTTTTTTACTATTCTCTTGGCTACTCTTGAATGGTCTTCAATGTTCAATCTTCACACATAGAAACTCCACAAGGGCTTTTTGGAAAGACACAGTATTGAGATTAACTTATGTCAATCAATCAATCACCTTTATTTATATAGTGCTTTAAACAAAATACATTGCGCCAAAGCACTGAACAACATTCATTTGGAAAACAGTGTCTCAATAATGCAAAATGATAGTTAAAGGCAGTTCATCATTGAATTCAGTGATGTCATCTCTGTTCAGTTGAAATAGTGTCTGTTTTTATTTGCAATCAAGTCAATGATATCGCTGTAGATGAAGTGACCCCAACTAAGCAAGCCAGAGGCGACAGCGGCAAGGAACCGAAACTCCATCGGTGACAGAATGGAGAAAAAAACCTTGGGAGAAACCAGGCTCAGTTGGGGGGCCAGTTCTCCTCTGACCAGACGAAACCAGTAGTTCAATTCCAGGCTGCAGCAAAGTCAGATTGTGCAGAAGAATCATCTGTTTCCTGTGGTCTTGTCCTGGTGGTCCTCTGAGACAAGGTCTTTACAGGGGATCTGTATCTGGGGCTCTAGTTGTCCTGGTCTCCGCTGTCTTTCAGGGCAGTAGAGGTCCTTTCTAGGTGCTGATCCACCATCATGTCTGGATACGTACTGGATCCGGGTGACTGAAGTGACCCTCTGATCTGGACACAGACTGGATCTGGTGGCCACGGTGACCTCGGAACAACAATGCTTTTATGTTCCATTAAAGCATTATTTTATCTGTGATGTCATAGCAGTAGAAACTAGGGTGGCACGATATTGGGGAAAAATGACATTGCGATATTTTATTTTTCTGCGATATATATTGCAGTATGAAATCTTATCAAATTTTTTCTAACAAAAAAAAATGGGGTTAGCACACTTACATTCTCATTTGAAATTATTTAAACAACGACAACATTGTGTCTATTGATTAATATGCATGAGGGAGAAAGAGCAAGACAGCGTTTGTGTTGTTTGAAGACGGTGAGCGTGCGGCCGGGGCTCTCTCTCTCTCGCTCTCTCTCTCTCTCTCTCTGTATTGCTCTCGCGCACGCGTGCTCTTTCTCTCTCTCTCTCTCGCACGCTCTCTCTCTCGCGCTTTCTCTCTCCCGCGCACTCTCTCTTTCTCTCTCGTGCTCCCTCTCTCTCTCCCTCTCTCTCTCTCTCTCTCTCTCTCGCACGTGCTCTCTGTCGCGCTTTCTCTCTCCCGCGCACTCTCTCTTTCTCTCTCGTGCTCCCTCTCTCGCTCTCTCTCTCTCTCTCTGCCCTGTTCAACTGACAGGACTTAAAAAAATTTAATTGCTGTGCAATTAATCCGCGAATCACATTTGCCAAGGGCTGGGGAGCAGCTGGCCCATACAGTTAATGAATAACAGATCAACTACGACAGTCTACATCGCACATCCTGTGATGTGACTATCATGGATTCGTACATCGCAATATCGATGCTTAAACGACGCATTGTGCAGCCCTAGTAGAAACCGCAGGCGCTTCTTCAAAACATCAAGTCAAGGATCATCCGGCTACAGACCGCTGAACATTAGTTGTGTATATGCATTACTGTAAACACGATCTTTGCTTGTTTGGGCAAACGGAGGGACTAGTCAATTGAATGTACAGATGTGGTTGCAGCTGCTGTCGAACTTTCTTTTGAACCTGGAGCTTGTCTTTTAAGATGAATCGTTCCCTCGCTTCCCTAATTCGTTTGTTCTTATTTAAGCATTAAGGAAGAATAACGAGTTCATCTTTCATTTCAAAGAAAAACGCTGATAACGTGTCAGATTCAGGTTCCCAATGATTACAATGATTGATGACACATATGTGAAGCGTGGTGCAAAATTCAAAGCAGAAAGCATTGTTTATAAATCAGTTTTTGATTAGCAAATGCTATTATTATATCAAGCTGGGTAAATTTAAATCGTATTGGTCTTTGTGGTTTTAATAGCATTATCATGGAATCTTGAATCATGGGCAATACAAAAGGCCATGTGTCTGACCAGTTTGAGACCATTTGGGTTTATGGAGTTGTCTTATTACTCAAGTCTCTTGGTCGGCTGGTTGTATATTTACAACACTGCAAATGATGGGCATTCTTTCTTATTAGATCTTTCTGAAAAAGTGTATGTTAGAGATGCATGTACCTGTCAAAGGGAACCATTGGTTCTTTTTGCTCAAACATGCATATGAGGTGCTTTATCACTTGTTTTCTGCGAGGCGTGTTATAATCTGCAGCAAAAACACCTGAGGGTTTTAGTATCCCATGTCCTAGCTTGGTTGCATGCATGGTCTGGATGCTCTGACACCTTCATCCCAGGATCCTGCTGGAAAGGTATTATAACATTTTGTGTGATCTCATTGATTCTGCAGGCAGAATTTCACAGAGGGTTTCACATCAAGTTGAGTGATATTCTCACACCATGTTAGCATAAAAGAAGTGCTGGAATCTGTTATTTCATGTCCTAGGTGTGTTTTTAATCATTGTTCTGTCAGATGGAAACACACACCAGAATCTAAGAGTCCTTCAACATGAGTTCACCAAGACTCTCATGGCCTCAAACTTCTGGTATCTCAATGAGATTTGACATGTTTGAGAAAGCCCTCCTGTAAAGCACTGTTGGTTTAGGACAGTCTAAAGTTTCAGTCCTTGTTTATGAAAAAACCTTTGTCTTTGCCTTCAACTGTATTGATTTATACAATATAAGTATTGTTTAAGTATTACAATATTTATTGTAAAGCTAATGGTTTTATGGGTTATTATCTACTCCAAAAAAAAAAAAAAAACACATACCAAATGTTAAAATGCCCAAATGAGATTTGAGAGCTACATAGAAAAGGTCCCTTTTTGGTCCCTTTTTCTCTGAACTTTTCCTTAAAGTCTCGCCCAAGAACGTTCAGGGAAGAACATGGAAATTTGCTTAAAACAATTACCGCTGTCCCTGGGCTTTGCACAGAACCTAGGTTTTATGTCAGCATGTAACTATAGCTTACATTGACTTACCATTTGGAGTGCCAGTGAAAGTCAAAGACTTTAACGTCAAGCATTCAGCTGTCACCTGCACTGTAATTAAGTACACCCTGCTACAATTGTCCTAGTGGGACCATCAGCCATTACCTCACTAATGTTTTTCCTGCATGTTTCCTAAGTTTTTACAGTATGTCCTATCTAGTTTCCTCTCGATTCCAAAACCACAGACCAATTATTTCATTCTTAAAGCTACCTGTCACCCTTTCCTTTTACTCCCAGGTCTCCTTTTAGCCACTCGGATGGTAGTTAAGTTTGACTTTTGACAGGGAGTTACTTGAAAGGTTAGTTAAATTGTTCCTTCCTCTCCATGCCATACCATGTACATGACAGCTCCCAATTCCTGATGACTTAGTCAACTTTCTGACTGGGGATATATGGTATCTAGATCTGGGAGGTGTGTGGCATGAGATTGTTTGACAATGGATGTGCCTTCCTCTTAGTATAGAAGGTAACTCAATACTCCCATCTGCACTTCCCACACTTTGGCAGCCCTGCACTCTGAATTCTTTGGAATCTTTAAAGCACTTCCAAGTGGTGATTTAAGGGGAAAATTGCTTGCTTTAGCAGTAATTAATACGTACACCAAAGGTGTGATCTTAAGAAGTGCATAAACATTTGAAACAGGCAACCATTCCCTAGAAAACATCCCTTGATTCTTGTAATACAGTTGAGTCATTTATATGAACTGTGTTTCTAGGTCAGGTCTTTTGAGTTCAATGAGGACATTTCAAGAGTTTGAAACCAGAAAGACATGGATGACATGGACTATTTTCCACATTAGCTATCTGGACCAACCAGTGAGATCCTACATCAGGGTTTATGAGGGTGATCTCACAGTCCAGAAATAACTGTAATGTATCCCTCTTTCAACCACACCATCAGTCACGTTTAACCATCCCAACTAATTTTACCAATCATTCCATCCTTCTACTGTCGCAGCCACAATGTTGCTTGTGGCTGTGCTTTGATATTAAGAAGCACTTCAGTGGTGAGGTCATAGTGGCATATCGTATCATACTAATTATACTGGTGATGACATGCCATCTGGCTTTGCGTCACTCTTGGCTTCTTCTGGAAGCTTAATTAACCCACTGACCAGGCCTCTGGGTGCGCTTGCCTTGGTGCCAAGGAGCATAACCGGGTGTATACAGTATGGTAAACTCCAAATGCTTATTTTTTTTCAGGAATGCAGACATGCTGTTTTCTATTCCCATATCTGCTAATGGAGTCCATGCTTAAAGATGTTTAACATTGTAGAGGGATAACTTTAGATGCACTTCAATGCATCAATATGCCTACGGTCACATTTAAGTAGTTCCTGCACGGCGCACTAATAAAAACACTTGAGTGATTCTCAAAACCTTAGGATATATAATACAATACTCCCATCTGAGACATCTATATTGAATCATGATGTTACATGGCATGTTTTGCTGTTTTTTTTTATTATTGCCTACAGATTATTGGCTCTAGTGGCTACTTGTTTTACAGCCCTTAAGGGCAACATCCCAGAATCAGCCTGGAATGAATCCAAGGGGCCGTATTTTATTTATTACTGCAGCATTTGAGGATTTAACATGCTCTCACTTAAAGCTACACCTGTGTGGAAAGCCCAGTCTGTACTAAGTCTTTCCTGTGTAACTGGCCAGAAAGCAAATAGCACAGGACTGTCTGCAGTTTTTGGTCTGGATCATACCTTGCTGTCAGAATTGGGTAGCGGATGATGTCAATGCATGCTAGTCTGCAACCAGAGACATGTGCTTTGTCATTGTTTGCCAACAGACTTGTGTAGGACCAATGCTTGATCACAAGTCTGCCAGAAATTGCTAGAAACAGAGTTTTCCAGTTAAAGTGTGTGAAGCTGGAAAGCATTTGTGTTGAATCCACTGTCACACTCACTTAAGTGTAGACTGAATGGAGGTCTGGTAGAATCATTAGACTCGCTGTTCTGGAAGACCTGTTTTTGGGCGCAATGTTTTAGAGGCAGAAGAGGATGATAATAATTCTCCCTGACTATTATCAAGTCCCCAAAAAACTTGAATACATTCACACCAGCAAACCAGACCAACTTTACCAGGCTGGGAAACAAGCTAAACTTGCAAACCTTCTTAAGGTGTTTTTTCAGTAGTCTTCAAAGTTCTTGTAATGGTGCAAAACTATGAAGAAAATAGATCTTTCAAAGTTGATTCCAGTAGTTTAATGTTTACATGTTGCTAAGCTTAAAACAAAATACTTTAAGCTAAAAAAAACATAATCCTCACTAATATGATCATATGGTCCAATACTTAGCTCATTTTATCAATGCTTTATCATACTTACTACGTGCTAAATTTAATCGACCAACCTGATCTCAAGGCAATTCTTATATGTTTTACGAGTTGGCAAATATGTAAGAATTCATTTGAATGACCACCCCTAAACCTACACCTCACAGAAATTGTTCAAAATGATGAGTATGAGTGAGGCCGTATGAATTTGTACGAATTATCCACCTTGTAAAATATGTATGAACTGGTCTTGAGATAGCATTGAATCAACCAATTTCTCTTGACTCGTGCCATCTTGAATGAATATTTTCAACAAACTTGTTGTCGCAGAATTCAGTTTAAAAAAAAAAGTGATCCTATAAGATAGCATAATGTTCCCTATATGTTACCCTGGACCACAAAACCAGTCTTAAGTCGCTGAGGTATATATTTAGCAATAGCCAAAAATCATTAGGATATCAAGTAAGGATTATGTTCCATGAGGATATTTTGTAAAGTTCCTACTGTAAATCAAGGAACTACACTAACCTTTTCCAGTGGTGGCACTTGCGCGACAAAACATGATTTAGCCGCACACATTTTTTATAGTAATCCGCTCTGGATAATAATGAAACTGTATTGCATTGTAGTGCATTGGTCTGTCTTGGTACCTTTACCCAGGGCCGTAGCTGGGTTAGAGGGGCCCTGGTGCAGGTTGTACATGTGGGCCCTGTTTTAAATGGTTTAATATTTACTGTATGTTCGTTCTATTTATTTATTTGTGCTATTTACACACGTTTACACTTAAGACTGGTTTTTTGGTCCACGGTCACATATGTGGAAGAAGCTTTGTCTTTTGAGCATTTCTATGATGACAAAAATGCTACTGCAAGTGGGGAGCACTTTAGAGCATTTATTCCCTTTAGAACACTTATTTCCTTCTGGAAATCCAAATCTTGTTTTATTTTACCATTTAATTTTAGTATATAAGATTCTGGCATAGAAAAAGAATAAATTATACCAGACCGTGACTTTCAACCATGGTTTGTTCTGCTCATGTAAGCAGCTCTTTCATTAGCATTTGCCACTGGTTAAACCACAAGCTCTTAACTGAAATTTTAAATAGACTCTGGCAACCCTTCCTAATGTTTTCACTAGTGCACAATGTTTTTTGGCTTTTATTAGAACTATTTTTGCATAGTTTTAGTGGAAAATCCCTAGCTCCGAATATTCTTTATAAATACTTGAAAACCATCAATAGTCAGTGTTGTTTTCTAAAGGTGTGTTACTCCTGCAGACCTACTCAGAATCCTATTTTAAATCCAGGGAGCTATTTACAGTTTGAGTCCTGTTTGAGTTTACCGACTTGGAATGAACCCTATACTGACGTCTGCGTTTTAATAATCAAGGGCTTTGTACTCTGGAATTGTGTTTAGCCACTATGTAATTAAACTTTTCTGAATGGAACAGATGTTTAAAGTCCTACAGCAGTTTCTTTTAATGGTAACAAAAGGAATGCTGCTTTACATTTAACACATGTGTAATTGTAAACCCTCTGCTCACAAATGCCATTCAACTTTATACTACTCCACAGTGTAAGTAAAGAATGTTGTGGGATGTTTATTTGGCCATGCTGTAAAACATTTTAAGCCCTGACCCCCCTTGTCCAACTCTATACTGTGTGCCGAGATAATGAAGTTGATCCACATAGTACATAAAGATCTAAACCGGAGACTTGTTTTCTCAACTCAGGAAACTTCAGCTTTGCTAAACAAAATTTGCCAATTAAACCGAAATAACTGTGAGGTCTTGTTTCAGAGTCAGGGTAAACAAGCACATGACATTTTTAGCATTTCTAGCTTATTTGATTTACAGGATTCTGGGGAGATACACAGAAAAGAGCGACATTTAATGCAAGAATCTTTGCATAGCTTTATTTATCCTTCCTTCCTGATTAGAGATGGAGTTTGAAACGCTTTGAGCAAACCAGGGGCATCTGAGATCATTTTGAGCTCAAACTTACTTTGCAAGTTTGTTTTCTCTGTCACTTAATGGAAAATATATTAAAATGTTTAAAAATGTAATTACATCTGGAATTTCATGATGACGAGTAATGTCTTTTTTTCTAACCCTCACTCTGTTTAGTGCTCTTAAGCATCTGTTAAAAATCACATGCTTTGCATCATCATGAAACCAAGGCTGCTTCAGGTTAGCAAAGTTTACTTTGGCAAAGGGGTTTTTTTAGAGAAAAGACATCCCCTCTTTCAAGCAAGAGTAAAATGTATTTTAATTGAGTCCTTATGGTTTAAACTAACTCACTGAAATCAGTCAAATTTATAGTCTCAACATAAAGCACCACTAGAACAGATGATGCTTTTAATAAAGGAACCAGAAGGCCTTTCAGCCACAACAAAACCTGTTGTGGTTTCTGATGTTAGTGTGTTAAATGTTCATTTGATCACTCTGAAATCAAAGGCCAACAGAGCAGATCTGCTTTTTATCAAATTCAGCACAAACAAAAACCAAATGTACTACATGAAACGGATAATACTCTTTCAGGCTTCTTAGTAGGCTTCTTTCATTCTTCATTCACAAAGAAATTAAGGTTTCTGAGGAAAACATTCCAGGATTTTTCTCTATATGGAGAAACTTCCTGGAATGTTTTCCTCAAAAACCTAAATATCTTTTCCACCGAAGAAAGGACATGAAAATAAGGACATTTTTATTCTGGAACAAATCCTTTAAAGATTAACAGAGCATAGCATTGATGACTTATTTTTATAGGCCAACCTGGAAGTTATCCTCACTCTGGTTTCCTTGGCAAAAACCCAACAGGCTTTTTCCATTGGCCCAGCCTTTTGGAATATTGCAGAAAATAAACTAAGCGACCAACAGAAGTTCATGATTCCTTTCACATTTTTTTCATCGTGATAATCTTAACAAATAAATGAAGCCTAAATACAATCAGCAGAAACTCATTAAGAAACTACACCATGGTTGCATGATTTTCATAACTCTTTAGTCTGTATTTAAAACATTTTTTTGTAAAGTCAGAGTGTGAATAGTTTGTAAGATTGTGATTGCAAACACAGTGTATGAAGGCATCTACTAAATGTATAAATGCATTGAAAGAATTATTTGGAAATGGGGTGTTTTGAGCCTTTGCTACAGTCTGGGTGGTCAGTGCAATTGTCTTTCTGCAATTGTTTTTGCAAGAGGAATGTGGCGTGACCTTTGACCTTTTCGCAACCCTCCCAGATCAAACATCCATGGATTCCTGACAACTACAGACTCGTGGCACCGGCTTGAGCTGCCTGCCAGTGAGGTCACCACCCAGCATGGTCAGGACCCCTGAACTACTTATTCACACTGTGTAATCAGAGATGACCTGTTGTGTTTCCACTGCCCCCTCAAGCTTGGCCCTCCATTATCATGTCCTTCGCCTCTTATAAATACACGGCAGAACAAACTTAACTTACGCCTTTTGGTCTGACCCATTTCCGGCAGTGTAGAGCAGGGGTTCCCAAACTTTTTAGCACGCGACCCCATGATAAATGCGCTGCTGCCCCGCGACCCCCCCCCCCCCCCCAAAAAAAACACCTCTTGTCGCGTGAAATGTACAGCAAATCGATTTTATGCCCAGTCTCAAAGCACACAAAGTTATATTTTATTGTTCTGCGTGCAAAATCAGTGTTACAAGTCTGCATGAGTTGCTCGATATCCACGTAACTGTGCAGCTATGTTGGGTTGAACTCGTTCATTATTCTGCCATCAGGAACCAGTCGAGTAAGTCTGAGCTGCTCACACGCGCGCACACACACACAAACACACACTCATGCTAATCCGCTAGATGTGTCACTTTATGCTTTCCATGGTGACGCGTCATTGCTTGTCACGTGATATACCGCAGCAACAATGAATGATCTGCTTTTGTCATTTTTCCTTTTTTATTCAAAATATTAACAAATTTGTTAGATATGGCATGAAATAGCTGATATTCCGATTGTCAAATATATGCAAGTGGAAGTGTTTTGTTGTTTAAACACCTTTATAACGATCGCGTTAGTTGAGCTGTATGCGCGATGGGCGCCGCTATCTTAGTTTGTGCCGCAGACGCAGTTCAGAGAATCAGATCTGTTGGATTTACAACACGTGAATTCACCCACTTCTCCCGAAATACATAAAAGTAAGTGGCTGGTGAACTGGAAGAATAATGGAGTAAACTTTAAAGTTACTTACACAATGTGTATCTGATATGAATAAAATGTGTCTAATTATAATGAAAAATATTATTATTGCCTCTTCCTTTGACATCAGTGTGAATTTTACAAACTCTAAATGTATTGTTTTTTCTAGTACTTATATGTCTGAAACCTAAAATAAACATTATGTGGTTGAAAACACTGAAAAGTTGTGATGACAGCTCTGAGCGCACTTGTCTCTGGCTCAGCGCCAGCCAACTCGCGAGAGCACATTTGAATTTCACGTCATGCACTGACCGGTGTGGTCGTACACTCCAGGGACTAGCCTAGACTGACCACACCGGTGTGATCGTACGTGCGATGCGAAATAGTTAAATTAATTGAAACAAAAATATATAAAGCCTATATCGAAATCATCTCGCGACCCCTGCGCCGGGGTCCCGCGACCCACCGTGGGGTCGCGACCCCTACTTTGGGAACCACTGGTGTAGAGGTCGGGAGAGCAGTTCATTTTTCATTTTCGATATTTCAACCCATTTTCCCATCTCTCTCAAAGCCGAGTGGAAATCAGTATTAAGAAATCAGATCAGATCTCCTGTGGTTTGTGGGGATTTTGCTTCTGTTTTCACTGAATGCAGCCAACATTGTGTAAAGGTCATGTAAATGCCTCGAAGGTTTTTTTTTTTCTCGGAAAGGGCAACAGTTTAAGAAAAACTTGACAGAAACTTATATGTATACACGTTACCCAATTTCCAGTCAGGTAATTCAATATCTTTATGTTTTGATGCTAAAACTCTACAGTATTTTAAAAATCTCTTGTAAACCACATCTTGTATCGTTGGTTTTACACATAAACACCATTTTTGAGATTTAGTCAGCTTATTCAGTATCTTTTAATGTTTTGATATTAAAACTGGACAATTATTTAAAAAATCCCTTGTTTTGTTGGGTTTTTCATTTTTATAATGCAATGCTTCTTAGCTTTTGATTTAGTTAGGTGTAGATCTGAGTTGGTTGAAATAAAACGTTTTACAATGTCGGTTGTCGACATTTGAACACCTAGTGTATGTAACAATATGATGTAACAGGCAAGGGAATGTTTTTTCCTCATTGAATTCATTGGAAAATGAAAATAGATCTATACATTTTATGGTTAATTTGTAGTTTACCAAAACTAAATACAAAATTGCCTTTAAGTTGTACTTTGCATCAGCTATTTACCTATTAATATGCAGTGCTTGGCTTAAGTTCTAGCTCAAATTTATGTGCGGTTGATTTTGTTTGGAAACACCTCCTCGGTTAAAGTGCTATTAAGTAAACCACTTGTCATCAGTCATAAATCAGTATGTTTTCCAAATGGGTGTGAAATCAGGCAAGAGATGTGGCTACATTGACTCTTTGACCTTCACGATGTTATTATTGTTCAGTAATCCTCTAGCAACCACCCAGAGCATGCTAACAATGTGCTAACAACCAAACCTGTTGCTGAGGTCCGTTTTTACTGAAATTTTGTTGTTTAGAATTTATTGCATGGTTATCATTTTAAATGATTCATTGATTTGATCTTCCTCTTTGTCAGAAACTTTGCACAGTGACTAGAACTCGTAAACAAATGTTCTTTCCAGCAGTACCTCCCTAAAGTAAAAAAAAAATGAATTAATAATAGTCATCAGAGTTTAATAAAACAGTCACACCATCTCAGAGGTCACCTCCCCGAACGCCCCCAAGAAAGCCATTTATTCCCATTTGTCGAAGTACAGCGGGTGTTTTCTTCAGGGGGAGCCATGGCGGGTCTCAAGGGGAGATGCTCTTGGCGGCTCCTGGACTGAAGGGGGCTTCCACTTGGCGGATTTACCGCATCGTTCTGCCAGAAATGCTGTTAGCCAGGCTACTGTCAAAACTCAAGCACCCCCATTACTCCAAAGATAACAGGACTCTGCATCCCCTCCCTGGTTCAATTAACTAGCCTCATGCTGTGATCTGAAACGAGGAGCCACTCTTGTCGCACTTTGGATGCATTTAGTGTTGGCCTGTTCAAACCTTTCCATAAACCAACAAACAAATAACACTAAACTTTTTAAAAACCTCATATTTTAGCCTGTTAAAGATGCATAATGTGGATTAATGTTATGCTTAAGCCTTCTAGATGTTTCAGTTGTTTCATTAGGAATTACTAGTTAAAATATACCAGGGGTCGCCAACTGGCGGACCCCGGTCCGAATCCGGACCGCGAGATGCGTCCATATGGATCGCAAAGCCTTTTGACACAATTAAATAAATAAATGCCAAACGTTATTTAACATTATTATAAAATCCAATTTATATCAGGCACATAAAGGTCAGCTCAGTAGCGCTATTTGGGTCGTACATCGACACAGGTTTTGACAGTGAAGAGAGCAGAGAGCAGCGCACACCGATGCAACTTTCTATGACTGAAAAACAATGGTATTCTCAAAAATTAGGAAAGTTGAAGAGTTTTTCGAGATGAATGGGTGGAAAAATACGCAATTTATGTTTTTACATGCAGTACATAATTGTACGGACCTTGGCTTGTGAGGAGAGTTCATTTACTTGACCTCAAGCAATTTTAGTTGAAGACCCCTGAAATATACTAATATACAGCTCAACACGAATTAACAAACATAACAGGTCAAGCTACCTATTCCATGTAAGTGTACGTTTTTAGTTGGCACCAGTTACCTCGTGGGCAGCTTGCTGAATGTTATTGTGTCACTTCACACATAAGTTCCACATTCAGCACAGACAAGCAAATCATTTATCGCTGGAAACTTGCTGGATCACGCTCACAATATTTGAATCAGGGGAAGTTGAATCAGGGCTTAACTCTACAAACATCAATCAGACATACTAAGCTTACTGACAGGATATTTATGTTGCTTTATGAAAATCTGCAAAGCAAATAAAATTGGAATAACACTGACAACTGCCAAAGCTTATTACAATTTTCTCTTGTCGAACAATAAAATATTAGAAAAATGTCCCTTAGATTTAGAAACCCAATACCTGGGGTTTACTTTGAGTATGCAGCAAAAAATTGTCAACTTGTCAATCACAAAGGACAAATCATTCATCATTTGGCACTCAGATCCTCAGGGTTCTCAAAATTCACTGGGGCCTCTATGTTCAGGCACGTTCATACCTGATAGAGCCAATACAGTAGCCTTTGCTTAGTTTCCTGCACTCAGTATAGGACTGGGGCATCTGCAACATGACAAAATACAGTGTGCAGACCTCCAGGATGGAAAATCGAGGGTGTTGGTGCTTTCGTGAGAGAATGAATGGCAGCATTGTGGAAACACTGTTATACCAGTGCCTCCATTATAATGCTCTGTTGTAAGTGTACAAAGTCCAGGCCTGCTTTAGATTTAACTCTTTAGTACAGCACCCCCATCCCACTCTGTTTCCAATCCATACGTTTAAACGGCGCACTAGCAGAACTGATATGCCTGATGGGCTCTTTGACCTCTTGAGGAACTCATTTGTAAACATCATCAGAAAAAGGTTCTTTGTGATGTAGATTGGATACAACTTTAGCTCCATTCAGTTTGTTAAAAAGCACATGAAGGGGCTGAATGTAAGTTCACATCAGGCTCATATTTAACCAAAAGATAAATTAGGTTGATTTTTGATCAAATGTTGCTCTCCCCAGCGGGGAGTTTGGTCATTAGGAGGCCAGCGTGAGTCCGGGAGCGATGATATGAGGGGGCTGCCCTCTCTCAGGCCAAGAACTCTGCAGGAATGTGGAGGATGTGGAGGGAGGGCTGACTCACCCCTCCGCTCTGGGCCAAAAGATCCCACGGAGTGGCATGAAAGACGAGGTGCTGGAACAGAAGATGTTGAGGACTATTAACTGTGTGCATTTATTAAATGTTTGGGCCCAATAGTCGTGGGGATAAACACAAGTGAAAGCTGGATGATGTTTCGAGAGGATTTCAACTCAAGTTTTACATAAACCCCTAAAACAAAACTGTCTCTCCTAATGCAGGAGGCAAGGGAAGGTTTAAAAAAATGGCCTGCCTTGATTTATTGAGCTGTTACTATTTTTATGAGCTTTTTAAGCCTTTAATGGGTTTGCTAAAAGTGGGAAAGTGAAAGGAAATAGTGGGACGGGTTTAGCAAAGGTAAGCCTTGAGACTACTGGAGGATGCAGCCGAGAAACTTCCATGACAGGAGTGTGCAACCCTGCTTCTGGAGAGCCAATGTCCTGCAGATTTTAGCTCCAACCAGCTCCAAACTTACTTTCTTAGAAGCTTCTAGTGAGTCTAACGTCATTGATTAGCTGGTTCAGGTGTGTTTAATTGGGGTTAAAGTCTGCAGGACAGTAGCTGCATTTCCATTACAGATTTGTACAAAACCTTTGCAATATTTTATAAATGTCAATAAAAAGTGTGTAAAATTTTGTACAGTTTTCAAACATTTTTGTTTTTTGGGCGTAACGTGCAATAAACCAATCAGAGTCTCATCTTCCATTCCCTTTAAGAGCCAGTTCCGCTCGTGCCATGATGGATTTGTTATTTAGACGGCGGAATTTGGCAAGCACAAAGACAGAACACGTCTCTGAGATGAAATGGAGCTGATTGTGTGCGAGCAAATAGATAACCTAATTCTGATACATACGATGACTATCCATTATGACATGTAGGCACAACAAAAACCAACAAAAGCCCAACGCACCTCTTCTCGAGAGACCGGTCTCTTCCCCGTGCATGCACACTGGTGTCCTCGTGGGTCCAGGAAGGGTGCGTTGAGGGACTCCCACGCCACCAGAGACATGAGCTGCCGGACCCACGGTCCGGACGAGAACCACACCCATTTACATGGCCAATGGGCCAGGATGCCGGGCCGTCCATCCCCTGCAAGCGCAGCGGGTAACGAGCAGGATGCGAAGAGGGGATCGCGTGCGGCCGCCGGACTCTGCCCCTTACCTGGACCCTTCCTCCATGAACACTGCCCGACCCACACAAACCCCGCAGCACGATGAGGACACCAGATCCCTTGTTTATTTTAGACCCTCTCCCCCTTTGGCCACAATTGTCCCGTTTTCTGTTAATAAAAGCCTCTCTGAGGCATTACGCCATGCCCACTGTGTCTGTCGTTGGCTCCTCCCGTTACTATATATATATATATATATATATATATATATATATATATATATATATATATATATATATATATTATATTAGCCTACAAAAATAAATATTATTAAATATATATATATATATATATGTGTATATATATATATATATATATATATATATATATATATATATATATATATATATTTTAATTAGCCTACAAAAAATTATTACTTAAAAAAATTATTATATAAAATTATTATTGCATTGCAATCCTTTAATTTTTAATATTCGGCATGTTTGTGTGATGCTGTCCTGTGTTTAATAAGCAGTGTGTACGCACGTTGCAGACCTGCCTATACTAACACGCTCTTTAAATAACAAAGAAAAAACATTGTGCCAGACTTAAGACCAGGTTTGAGTTGGTCTATGGCGCAGTCTATTTTCAGTTCCTTAAAATAGCAATGCGCCTGAACACACCTCTTTTTTGGACCAGCATGCCCATGGGCGCACAAATGAGCGCAAATGCATTTGCTAATTAAACGACGTGGCGCTGGACAGGAAAATGCGAATGGAGCCGGCCTGAAACTAGCGTCTTGCGTCGCATTGTGCCCTTCGTGTATGCCGTTAACATGATTTTTTATTTTTTTTGCAGAGAGGTGTTAGAATCTCTTATACAGCATACTGCTAATACAGCTAGTGCTACCAAGAAAAAGCAAACAAATTTAAATGAAAAAGTAATTAGACAGTTACGTTTCAAGGAGTCCGAGGGTTTTCTTTTAACAGAATAACAGAATTATTGTTTACCAAACAGAAATGTTAACAGTTTAGTCCAAACCTTTAATCTAACTTCTAATCTTTTGATTTCCCCTCTAATTATGTACAATCAAATCAGCTACAGTCAAACAACTCCTCTAAACAAGGAATGACCAAAGAAACCATAAATTTTTTTTTTTTTAAAAGCCCACGTACACAGAAATCCATTCAGCGGCAGCATACAGTAGCTGGATTATTGTAGACCTATTTTTACTTTTTCCAGCAATCCCATGTCTTTGCACTAATGAAAGAGGCTGTCTGTTCCATCATGCTTTAAAGACATTCCTCAGACATTACCTTATTAAACCAACATGTGTGTTGAGTGGGTGAGGCCCGGGCACAGAGAAAAGGGCTAGTGTGTTGGCACTAATGGAAGTGTAAGGGAAGCCACAACCCAGACAGATGACATCATCCATAGGATTCCCACATTTTCCAAAGCACGTGTCATACGTGCCCCACAGCCGCTTGGTTTTGAGGTTTAACTGCCATGAAGAAAGACAGGTCAACATGGGATGAATAGGTTTTATATTGATAGAGAAAGTGGGTTAGTTGAGACTTGTTAGTGGAAGAAAATTTGTTGGTGACTGCTTCAATCTGATGTTTTGTGCCACAAAAGCTCAGTTCATCATTTATGCTGAAATGTATTTAGTTTGGGCAAAAATCTATTTTTTAAGATGATGTTACTATTGAGAATATTTGGTCCTAATGGCACAGAAATCACATGTTGTGTTTCAAGTTTTAGGAACGCTTGTATTTTCTTTTAAAGCAGATGTAGGCCATGTCCACACGTACCTGTACACAGGTACTTTTATAAATGGAGTTTTTCCTTCTTCCTTTAAAAAAAAAAAAATCTCCATCCACATGAAAATGCAAAAGCATGCTATGAAGCAGTTAAGATCGTGCCAAGCCAACAGGTGGCGATATTATCTCAACCGTAAAGCCATGTTGGCCAATCAGAAGCCTGAATAAGTTTCCAGTAGGCGGAGATAACAGTGCATGCTCCGTCATCACAGGCCAAAAATTTCGGTTTCGCAGTCTACACAATAACACTGCAACTGGAGTTTTTGAAAATCTTCACCCTGGCAGGAGTTTTCAATAATGTTTGGTTTCAGTAACCTGGTGTTGCGTTTGCGTGTGGACGAATGGCCACACCGCATAGACAAAGGGACAGGGACAGTAGACAGAACCATAGATTGTTAAAATAGATGCATGAATGAAAAGCTCAGTCACATTCAGTAAATAAATGCACAAAGAAAACCAATCAAAACTTGCTATGCAAATTTAACAAGGATGCCAATGCCATGGAAGTTTTTTTGAAGTAAACAGAATAAATGCATCAAGAAGTTCTTAAGTTGACATTACGTTTAATTTGAAAATACAGAAACATACTGAAAAGAGGATGCTATACATTTTATAATGGTTTTACTAAAAATAATGTATAATTATAAAGCGGCCTACTTAGTATGAAACAGAAATTTTACATTTATTCATTTTGTAGACACTTTTATCCAAATTTACTTAAAAATAAAGACTACGACAAGCAATTCTTACTACTTTGTTTATAAGAATCTTTGGAGTTTACATTGTGGTTTACCAGGGAAAACATACTGTTTAAATAGCTTTTTTTTTTACATTTAAGGTTATGTTTTGTAAAGCAGGACTTGCATGATGTGACTCCCAGTATTCCTTATTATCATTGCTAGGTTAATATTGCTAGGTAAATTTACTAAAATCTAAAGTCAAGTTTAAGATGGAAATTGGAAAACGTTTGGAAGTAAAGTATAAATAACAAGACACAGCTATCTAAATTAACCCCACTTGTAAACACACTGGATTTAATATAGGGAGTTCAGTGCATTTGCACAGATTCTTGTGGTTTCTCTATTGCTTAGTGTTGAGTGAAACCAGGGCAGTTTTCAGCTCGAAGTCAATATCACTACTTCGGTCAATATACAGCGCACTGATTTTATTAGATACACGCCGAAGTATTCCATTGAATATTTGTTCAATAGTAGCTTATCCTTAGATTACAGTACACAATGAATAATAAGTCTTTGTTTGCTATGGACCCGATTAAGCTTTATTTATAATTGATACAAGCAAAAAAAGTACCAAATAAAGGCTTAATAGACATATTTCCCCCGTGAATATGTAATTTTTTATTAGCTTAAACTATAAATTGATTGTGTTTCCCCATTTGTAAGTCACTGGATGAATGTGTCTTCTAAATGATTAAATAATTTGTAGAGACTTTAGTGTAGTATACTTAATCCAAGAAAATCACATTTATACATGCTTTCTTTCCTTGTTAACACTTAAAACACAGAGGGCCCTATTTTAACTATTTAAATGCAAAGTGTAAAGCGCTTGGCGCAGTTGCACTCAGGGCGTGTCTTAATCCACTTTTGCTATTTTAACGACGGAAAAACGGTTGACGCACCCGGGTGCATGGTCTAAATGGGTTGTCCCTATTCTCTTAATGAGTAATGGGTGTTTTTGGGGCGTAACATGCAATAAACCAATCAGAGTCTCATCTTCCATTCCCTTTAAGAAGCCAGTTGTGCTCGTGCCATGACAGATTTGCTATTTACACGGAGGAATTTGGCATGCGCAAAGACAGAACACGTCTCAGAGATGATTCGGCGCTGTTCGTGTGCGAGCAAATAAAATTCCTAATTCTGATACATGCGATGACTATCCATTATGACATGTTGGCATTTTTATATTTAATTAGCCTCTTATTTTAGACCAGCATGCCCATGGGCGCACATATGGGTGCAAATGCATTTGCTATTCAAACGACGTGGCGCTTGACGGGAAAATGCAAATGGCGCTGGACTGAAACTAGCAAACACACTTGCGCTGCGCCTTGCATCGCATTGCGCCGGGTGTATGATAGGGCCTTGAATGTTTATAGTTTATCTCTACCAAACAAAAGTTTTTCTCAGAACATGAAAGCATCTACAGTCCAATCAACATGTTGTTGACATTCTTTGCCTTTTTCAACTTAAAAAAAAGCATAAATGGTGCTTGTCTTGGCTATGATGTTATACCACATCAAACAGGATGTTTTTCTTTTTTTACAGCCAGTGAGTAAATGGTTTGTAAACTCTGGCTGGAGATGCAGGGGGGGAAACTGTGGTGGTGTATATTAAAGAGCAGTTACGAGGTTCACAGGTGCTCTTTCTGGAAAATATTTACCCAAAAGGCAAAATGTTAGCTGAAGGCTGTTTATGCTATTAGGAACAAACTGCTGGTTGATGTGGGTTAAAGTTGACCTTTTTCAAAGTGTTGCACACACTTAGTTTGTCTGTGGGGGTGTATCCATTTGACATAAAATGAAGGGGAAATTGTTTTTTACGCATACTACATTTTTTATGTAATGGGTTTGTTGAGAATATCTGGAAAGCCAACACTGTGGATTTGTGTGTAAGTGTGTGTGAAATGAGTATCTCAGCTGTAAAACCATCTGTTGAAGAGAAAACTAATAAATGTCTTCACAAAACTCGCTGGCAGCATGGTCAGTGAGACTCAGGTCATTGTTTAGATATTATATTCAGCCATGATAATTAAGCCAAAGTCTACAACAAAAGGCCCCAAATCATAACTGAGGTTAGCTTAGGTGTTATATTATAGATTATGTTGTTTCCAGTTATATGTTAGGTTAGTTTATATTAGTGCTGTCAAATGATTAATCGTGATTAATTAATTTCAGTATGTTAGGTTATGTTATGCTACTGTAGACTGGATGTTAAGTTATCTTATAAGTTATAGATTATAAATTAGGTTTTATTATGTTACTGTAGATTTCAGCAATTTTCCAGCATTTTTCCGGGTCCAAAGTGCAGTGTGAAAGGGGCTTCACTGCATGGGAGTTTCTGGCTATAGGATCCAAAAGTAGTGTTTTGTCACTTCCCTAATATACTCAGACCAGACAACAAAGAAATCTTCAAACCAGTAAAAACATAAAAGACCTTTTGGTTGTTAGGTTCTGTGATCCAGGGTCACACCTGGCTGGAGACAGATAAACATTCTCACAGACCCTAAAGGGGAACACTCCCCATCCATTTTAGCAATCGCACAGAGATCTTTAAAAATGACACCAAACATGATGTCAGGTTGCATGTGTTGTTAGGCTATATGTTAAGTTATGTTATGTTACTGGAGGTTGGATGTTAGGTTAGGTTAGCTTACAGTATATGTTATAGGTTATACAGTATGTTAGGCTTTGTTACTGTAGTTTGGATGTTAGGTTATGTTAGGTTAGCTTATGTTATGTTAGGATGCATGTTATGCTAGGTTATATGTTAGGTTATTTTGCTGTAGGTTGGATGTAAGGTTATGTTATATTGTGTTAGGTTATACCAAAAGTACATGGCATAACATGACAACATAACATTTCATAAAATACCATAACATGTACCAGCGGAATACCTTATAAAATGTACCTAATT
This sequence comes from Carassius gibelio, assembly GCF_023724105.1. Classification (NCBI taxonomy): domain Eukaryota; kingdom Metazoa; phylum Chordata; class Actinopteri; order Cypriniformes; family Cyprinidae; genus Carassius; species Carassius gibelio. The sequence continues at coordinate 29,581,536 of NC_068417.1, forward strand.
TGCAGTTAAATGTGTCAAATGTGCATAATATTACTCTTTAGATAAGTCTTTAAATGTGTGCATGGCAACAAACTACTATGTGCAATGTCCACAAGGCCTGAGGGTACTTAACTACTAACAGTTCTGGTTTAAAGGAGGTTGTTACACTGCAAAGAAAAGCAGCTACTTCAAAATATTAATTTCCCTAATTTATGATGGTTGTTAACATTTCTGCAGAGGCAAACATGAAAATTTTTGAGGCAACGATTTTAATACGGGAACATAAAACACACAAAAAATGCCACAAAATTTTGTGGTTTTGAAGTCTCATAACTTCTGATTTTGGTAAATAAATTGAGAAAATGGCTGCAAGAGATGCGTGGATGTGAGCAGACTATGCACCCAGCCGGACTAAATCCCAGCTGCATTTGAGCTTTTGTGTCTAGCTGGGCCCTTTTCCAGTCACCTCTTGTGAACTCTTTTGTCACTGTTCTGTGACGAGTACAGGATTTGTCAGGGCATGAGGATTTTTCGATTCACTACTGTAGTGCATGTGATAAACAAGGCAGGTGACTGAACATAACATTCGGATCTGAGGGGCCAAGTTGCATTTTGGCTTCGGCTCCTGGATTCTGACCTGCTTTAGAAGAAAATCAGACAGGTCAGCATTTGGACGGGATACAAAAAAACTGTATATCCAATCAGGGTCTTTGCAATCTATTCGCAGCTGGAACACAAGGCTTGTGTGGGTGTGTGTGGATGAGGGGGTGGTAGAAAGAAGACAGGAATGCAGTCAACGCTAGTTTGCTCTTTGGCCTTTCAGAGGCAACCAAGCATATCCTCTTAAGCCTTTAGCCCCCCAGCCTCATTCCCTAACATAAAAGACCAAACCTTGGCTGAGTCGCAAATTATGAGGAAAAAATAAAAGACGCAGATGATTCGTGATCATCTTTTTCACTGTGCATTGGTTCATCTATGGGTGTATCAGGAGACATCAGAAGTTCCATGATATTGTTCTACAGTGTTTAAAATAAAGGTTTCAGAGGGTGTTTTTTGTAGAGATGCATTAGAAAAAGAACATTTCAGGGAACCATTTTTGCTTAGAACTTTTTGTTCCACTATAAAGAACCTTTTCTAAAATGTAAAGGTTCCATGGAGGTTCTTCATGTCATTGGACTGTGTGCACAAAAAATAATATATTCGTGACACTAGATCACAAAACCAGTCATAAGTAGCACGGTTATATTTGTAGCAATTGCCAACAATACATTGTATGGGTCAAATTTATAGATTTTTCTTTTATGCCCAAAATCATTAGGATATTAAATAAATATCATGTTCCATGAAGATATTTAGTACATTTCCTACAATAAATATATCAAAACGTAATTTCTGATTAGTAATATGCATTGCTAAAAACTTCATTTGGACAAATTTAAAGGCGATTTTCTCAATATTTAGATTCCAGATTTTCAAATAGTTGTTTCATGGCCAAATATTGTGCAATCCTAATAAACCATACAGTAATGGAAAGCTTATTTATTCAACTTTTAACATCTTAGGCTTATCTTTACCATACAACAAAAGAAAATAGTGACCAAAGCATGCCTCAAAAAGAATTATGTAGCACCGTTCATTGTGATTCATGGAACTTGTTTGCTGTAAGTTTGTGTATTTAAGGACGTTTTGTTGAAAATAAAGCTTTGGTATTCAGTGATAATGAAATCGTAATCTGTTTGGACCTGGAAGTCTTGATGCTGATAGCCTTCTGATGTGTTTTGTGATTTCTGGTGGTCTGTTTTTCTGCGAATCATCAACTTTGTTATAATTTTTGCAATGCACAAGTTATTTAGTATAAACATAAAACAGTTCTATTCATACAATATGTTGTTCCTAGTAAGAATTAAATAAACTAATGCCAAACCAAGATCTGCAGAACAGATTGAGGTCTGCAATTCATAAAGGCCGAAAAATAACAGCTGACAGCTTCTGTGAACTTGTTTAGACATTTTTTCCTCCTGTGATAAAGCAGAATTCATTGGAATTATGATTTAAAGAGTCTCTGGTTTATTTATTCAAAATTGTAATCCCTTTCAGAGGCCACAAGGAGCTTCCCTGCTGAAGAGACCAGTTCAGACCAAAATGAATTTCAGTGCGTGTTCAAATTGGCTATACTGTGTTTACAACATTATTTGACATACTTCCAATGTAATTTCTCAATATTTGGGCGGTAAAACTCAAAAATGTGTTAACAGTGGGCTTCCAAAGGTTATTTTTTAAATGGTTTTGTTCTGTTTCCCTTCAAAAAAAGCTCGGGCAACTGGACAAAGCTGCATCTGCTGCTCATACGTATTTCCAGGCCAACCCTGAGCATGTGGAGATGGGAGAGGACCTGGAGCAGTACAAAGCCCAGAAAGGTGTAAAAGAGGAAGACTTTATTGACCGGGAATCCCGCCCACACCAGGTGAGTGACAGCTGACCCCAATTACGGCAATGTTTAATGCTTCTTGAACCTTCACGGACATCCTACAAAGCCAGAACACCAAGTTCAGCATCATGAAGTGTGTCTTTATTTACAGAAAGCCTTCTTTGCTGGGGTCAAGCTCTATGACAAAGGCAACTACGAAGAGTCTGTGACGCTCTTTGAAGAGGCTCTGACTGAGTATTACCATGCAGATGTGGAGTGTCGGGCCCTCTGTGAAGGGCCACAGCACTTCGAGGAGCAGAAACATGTCTTGTACAAATACAACCTCTACGAGCTAATCTCAGGTACAGATGCTTTTTTACTCAGAGCTTTTCTGCTTCCTTCTAATCTGTTAAAGCTATCATCCGTGATCTTGAGAAGGGTCTGGGAAATTTTCCGTACTCATGTGGTTCTTTGGGACTTTCTATTGAGGATATTATGTTTCTGAGCTATTTGTGTTTCCAGAAATGGAGATCTTCCCGTTCTATGACCTCGATGTAGGTCATTTCTGAGTAGGCAAGAGATACAAATGTTTGACCTTAGTTTGAAATACTATCTGTTATTGTTGTGTCTTGACAGGCAGGTCATGATAGTTCACCAATGAACAGCTTCAAAGAGTGTGACATATGGCTGCCCTATAGCGTTTTGAACAAAGCGTACAATTTAAAAAGCTTCTTTGGATCAAAGCTGAATTCACTTTTATGTTTTATTATTTATCAATACAGAAGTTGCTCGTTTTAACATCAGCCTGTGAAGTTGCACAGGAAAAACTAGTTAGTGTCTGTTAATCATTCATAACATGAGTCATGTTTTGTCTGGATTGCATTCCTGCCTAAAACCAGACTACTGTTTGAAATTCAGCTGGCCACTTGCAGTCCAACTGACCTCAGTTTTAAATAAAGAAAACTATTTAATGCTAATATAAAGTGGCAGTATATTTAATATGTTTAGCTTTAATTTAATGTTTTGTTTTTCAGTGTTTATTATACACACCTTTGATCACATGTCAAATGAATTTAATTAGTGACAAGTATGTTACTTGGTGATCACAAACAGTCAACATTAATTTAATTTGTGCTCAGCTGGTCATTTTCTCAAAATAAACCCAAAGATGGTGATCATTTTGTATCATCCTCGCAGATTCTAGTGCCTTATTATTCAAAAGCACAAAACTTTGGGAAAATTAAGATATATTTTTAAAGAAATGTAAAAATAATTTCAGTAGGATGCAATAAATTGGTCAAAAGAGACGGTAAAGACGTATAATTGTACAAAATATTTATATTTTCAAATAAATGCCGTTTTTATTTCATTTTTGTAATAAATGTATCACGGTTTCCACAAAAAAATTAATCAGCACAACTATTTTCAAAACTGATAATAAGTTTGCTCAGAAACTCAGATCATAAAGAAAATTATAAAGGATCATGTGACAATGAAGACTGAAATTTCAGCTTTGATTACAGAAGTAAATTACACGTTGAAATATATTTAAATACTGTAGAAAACAGCTGTTTCAAATATTTATATTTATTTAACAATATAAATATTTTTATTGTACTTTTGATCAAATAAATACACTTCTTTCAAAAAACGTAAAAAAATAATAATAAAGTTGTTGATACAGATCTCACAATGCTGGCTAGTGATTTTTAGCTTCTTTCAGTTAAAGTTGTCACATTTCAGTAAAATAGTTGCATAATATGCAATAAATTAAGCTAATACATCTAACTGACATCTTTTAACCATGTGAAAGTCCATAAAAGTCAAACCAGGAGTTGTGATTCACTTACACTTGTCATAACATCCCCTTAACATTTGGCTTCCAAGACAATGCATGTCATTGAGCTGCCATAATGGTTCTTAATTATTGCTGATTGTATTTTACTGATTAAGGAAGGATGTGAAAGACTGTTGCATGATTGACGTCTGTTTATGGCCTAAATGTGAAGAATTGGCCGGTCATGAAAGGACTTGTTCTTCATGGGAGTCGTCAGTGTTTCTGACATTAGCTTCAGGGTTTATGTTATGTCTCAGACTTCAGCAAGAAATCTCTGGAAAATATTCAGAATGATGTCACTGACATGTTCTGTCCGTTGGGTGTGTTTGTGCACATTAAAGGATCTGAGAGCATATGTGTATGTATGTTTTGGTTAGAATGGAGACATTGTTTAGGGATTGTGGGATTGGACACTTTTTTGGTATGCAATTACATGAATCTATGCTACAATTATGAACTCATTTTCTGCTGTATGAACAAAAGGTTTTTAAGGCAGATGGGTTGGTCACCATCATAATTTTCATGGTTTCTATGTTTTCTTTGTTATATTTATAAAAGAAGACAAGAGCTAGTTATATGCCTTTGTGAATACATGAATAGACTAACACAGAACAATTTAATCAAATAGTGTCTCCATCCCATAATACGCTTCTTAAGCTCTCTATTGAAAGCAGATCTTTCTCATCTTTTTAATTTGTGAATATACTTGCACTTTCATCTGAGATCAATCTGCCTACAACCCATCCACCACATCATGAAACCCTTTTAAGTGAGTCTTCTCAGCTCTCTAATTTAATCTTCAACCTTGTCCGCATGAAATACACCAGGCACCTCTGATTGAACATCTTTGATTTGATCCCAGTTAGATGATCTCACTACATGTGCTTTGCGACATGTGGTGTTCTTTATTCCTCATATTTTCTTTAGAATATTAAATGGACTTCACAGTAAGAGAAAATCATTTTCTTAAGAATTGTTAACTGAAAGGTTCTGTGAGGAAACAAAAAAGGTTCTTCTATAGGCCTTTTCACACTGCATAGATCTAAGATCTCTGTTCTGAGAACTATAGCCTGCATGCATTTACGCAACAGCAGTATGAACTCTTAAGCGACCAACAGCGATATCTTTATCGGCAGCATTTACAAATATCAACAGCTAGCTTTAGACCCTACTCTGAAATAGAAGCTTATTTAGTTCCCCCAAATAGGGTTTCTTGAACTAAAACGTTTCTTAGTTCCTGCGGTGCAAACGTGCCAAAAAGTGGGTACGTCCAAAAATAGCTCTAGGAACTATGAAAAGGTTCCTCTAGTCTGAAAACCCCTAAGAAAAGAACATTTTTAAGAATGTATATCCATGGAATCTTTCCATTAAACAAAAGATTCTATAGTGGAAGACGTTTCTTCAGAGTATTCAATGGTTCTTCAGAATAAGAAAAGATACAGTAGTTATCTCGAGAGCTATTCACTGAAAGGTTCTTCGAGGAACCAAAATGGTTCTTCTTTAGCATCACTGCAAAACACCTATTGAACCTTTGTTTTTATGAATGTAATGGCATGTAGTTAAAATTCAAACATCTTTTTCTTGCAACTGGTTCAAGATGGAGAATTCGAACTGACTATTGGCCCAAGCTAATTTGAACTTGAGACCCCTAATCTAAATCATGTTGAACTTTGTCTTCCAGATCATTACACACAGGTTCTTCACTGTCAGCACGAGTGTGTCCGAGACTTGGCTACGCGCCCCGGTCGCCTGTCGCCTGTGGAAAACTACCTGCCACTGCATTACGACTACCTACAATTTGCCTATTTCCAAGGTAGACCTCTATACATGTCAATACTAGAATGAGTGTTCTCTCCTTCACAGCCTTGCAGTACTTCTCAAGTCTTTGGATTTGATTTTGTATCTAACCCCATTTCTCTTCTTGGATCTTGGACTCTTCTTGGATAGAAGATATTGGCAACAGCCAACTGACTTACATCAGACAAAATGTAGAATTAGTCAGTATTGGAAAGAAAATGTCAGCAGTAATTATAATCAGATTAAAAGCACCTTGAAAATAATTTTGAAATGACAAAACCATTAATCATGAAACTACTTGCTCTAAAGAAAAGGGAGAGTCTGATAAATATTTAGGACTTGATTGATTTCTTCTTGGAAAATGTCAAAGAAGATCTTTTCCTTCCACCTCCAGAAAAAGAGCTCTGAGATTAAACATTTTGATATTACTGCTTATTGTTCATAAAATGGCAAGTCTTTCAGGTGTGTGCGAGTGCCGTCTTTGTAGCAAATCTCAGAGCCGCGTGTTTCCACTCGCTCACCCCTGTGGCGTTTGTTCCATTGTGGTCACTGGCCTGGAATGCAAATGTTTCCGAGCATGCGTGTCTCCAAAAGGAAATAAACGTGACTGTGGGAAAAGATGACTCCAAAAAATCAGACAGCCTCACAGGATGAATAATCTCCCAAGATGAGCCAAGAAACGGAACCCTGGTGGCTACATCAACACTGAATAGCTGTTTCTTTTCTCTGTGTGTTCAGCTGGGTGGAATGAAGAGGCGTTGGAGTGTGCGTTGACCTACCTGTTGTTCCACGAAGGTGAAGAGTTCATGACTGAGAATATGGAGTATTACAGGGAAGTGCTGGGACATGATGGCCAGCCTCGTAAGGTGAGACATGGTAGTGCAAGATGCAGAAAACTTAAAACAGGAAATGAAGTCATAGAGAGGAGCCCTGCAGATCCTCATGACTGTGTAAAGGTTAATAGGCAAGCAAAGGTTTGTTCAGGTTGTAAAATGTCATGTGGTGCCTAAAAGTATATTAATGAATGAGTAGTTCACGTTTGTGTTTAGCTACTTGAAATAAAACAGAATAATTTTTAATTGAAAAAAAGTAAAAAAACAAAAAAAAACTGTAAAAATGCTTTTGAAAATAATTACTTATATATATATATATATATATATATATATATATATATATATATATATATATATATATATATGGAGGCTTGTTTCTTCCACTGAATAACAAATATTTTTTTTATTTTAAGAACTTTCAATAATCTGCTTTACTCAGATGTACATCACATGCAAGAAAGAAAAAAAACTTTGTAACTTTCTTTACATCACCACTTAATTCTTTAAAATGGTTTAATGTTTTTCAAAACTGTATGAATACAAAGAGTTCTAAGAACATGGTAAATTTTTATAAATCATTTTTCCTTTTCTTTATCTCTGACATTCTTATTTCTTTTTACCAGATGCCATTTGACAGTCATGATAGCCACTGACAAAATGTTTATAGAGACATTTATTGTTCTCAAGGTCTCAATGTATTGTTCTCAATCTTAAGGTCTCCTGAGATAGACCTAATTCAAAAATGTTCTCTTTAGTTGATGCTTGTCTTTAAATTAACTTACCATACACTAGCAACAGTCCCCATTGAGCAAGTTAAAGTTCATAATGTTGATAGTTCTTGGGTCACCACCTGCAACGTTTTGACAGATCCAGATCTTCCCGGTCCAGATTCAATACGAAATCCCTATAGTAAGACTTGTTCCCCAAGTGCAGAATTTGGCAGGATTCCAGCAAGCATAAACACACTGGAATAATCATGTGTTTAGTGTGTTTGGTTTTCGAGATGTACAGTAGTGACTGCACGCACTCTTGAACCATCCCAAAGAGTCTCTTGCTGGAAAGCCTGGAAGCTATTAGCACTGTAAAAGCCACATGACATCAGAGCCAGGGGGCTTGAATACGTCTTTCACTGCAATATCCTTCAGTTCTTAGCTCACAACAACCAAATACATTCTTTTCCACCCCATTGCAGACTGTTTCCATCTATCTGGCTTACCGCCACATCTGATTGCCCACATTTCTAGTTCCTTTGGGACCTTGTTAGCCCACCACTGAGATACTGTGCTGACAGCATAATTTTCTGAACAGGGAGCTGAGTAAAACAGTTTCACAGAAACACCTTAAAGCTCCCAGAAACAATTTGCGAGCTGTTTGCAATCGAAGAACACGAAGCCGCACATGCTACCAATGTAACTTTTCCCCCAAAAGGGCACCAAGGCTGCCATTTTACGTTGTCTCAACCACACTTAGCAGCAGACTTTGCTCCATTTATAGTAATTTGCTTTAAATGAGTGCCAGAGACCACTAATAAAAAGTCCTGGAAGAAGCGAAGAGAAATCGCAAAGGTTGTGGACAAGCTTAATTTTAGACTGAGACTACATCATTCATCTCTAAGGTCACTTTTTATTTTTTTGGGTCATAGACAAGATGCTTTAGGAGGCCATAATCTATAACCTATGGCATGTAGGAAATATATTCAGTCTCACTATGTTTTTTTTTATGCCTCAGGAAGCTGAACAGTATCTAAGGCGGCACAAACAGGAGTTAGATCTGCTCCTCATTGGCAGCAGTAATCTTGGAGTGCCCTATATTGAAGGGGTAAGTTCACAAAATCTCAAGTCTGTCATTTCTTTCTTTCTATGCCTTTTTAAGAAGGTCTTTGATCTACTTGATCATTACCTATTATTATAAAAGATGTATACGGTTGTTCTTTTTTCTCTATTATTTATTGTTGTTTAATTCTTATTTACATAACAAAACAATATGTGGTTATCCAAGGGAAACAATCTGGAGGGCATATCCCTAACAAAGACTAAACTCACTGATTAACCACCACAATAGGATGCATTGTTGTAGAAACGGATTAGCTAGTCACGACAGTTTCCTGAACACTGTCACATCTCCGTTGTTTAAACCACTTTAGTTCAACAATACAGGGCCAATGTTAATGACTTCACACACGTTGTAGCGTTATACCTCCTCTGTTATTTAACTGATTAGAGATGCTGCTGCTTTATTGTACATGGCACCTGATGACTAATTTACTTTTTTGTTCTATAATTTCTCTTTATCTGATGTTTGATTCATTGCGGCTTTCCTTCTTACGTCATACTATGGGGTTCCCTTAGTCATTTATGCACATGCAAGCTCTTCAATAATAGTGCTTATCGAGGACGTGCAAAAATACATAGATTAAAATCAATCGAATGAAAGATGGAATGTACTGCATGTTAGCTTGCTTGCTTACTGTGCCCAAGAGCAGAATTTATTTAAGCCCAAACTTACTAACAAGAAACTATGCTTAACCAGAGGGCGAGAGATTTAGTTCCAACCACATAAGATTGCAACGCTGTTTGTGAATGTTTGTTTGAACTATGGTTTCGGGAAACACTGAATCGTTGAACCATGTTTGTAACGACAGAACTTGCGAGTATAGTTGGCTAATGATGCTTTTGGGAAACACACCTCTGATTTATTCAAGAAAGAGGTGTACCACAGGGCTCAATGCTGGGTCCTCTTCTTTTCCCCTCCTTTTCCATTTTTATTAATGATCTTTCCATAATTTTTTTGCACTCTTCTGTTCACCTTTATGCTGACAATACTATCAGTATTTCAAATCCCCACTTAACTCAAGCTCAAAATATACTCCAATCAGATTTTAATGCTTTGCAAGAATGGCTGCATTCTATTAATTTTCAACTTAATAAAGTAAATCTCATACCATGATATTTGGTACAAAGCATTCGTTTAAACTAAAACCTAATAATCTAACAATAATGTTTAATGATGGCACATATTTGCATCAAATTAAATACCTGGGCTTATGACTGGATCCTAAACTTTCTTTTAACCTCATATTGAATATATAATAATAATAATAATAATTCCTTGCATTTATATAGCACTTTTCTAGACACTCAAACCGCTTACATAGTCGGGTGGTATCTCCTCATCCACCACCAGTGTGCAGCATCCACCTGGATGATGCGACGGCAGCCATAGTGCGCCAGAACGCCCACCACACACCAGCTTACTGGTGGAGAAGAGACATGATGAAGTGATGAAGCTAATCAGCAGATATGGGGATTGTTAGGAGGCCATGATGGTCGGAGGCCAATGGGCGAATTGAGCCAGGATGCTGAGGTCACACCTCTACTCTTTTCGAAAGACATCCTGGGGTTTTTAATGACCACAGAGAGTCAGGACCTCGGTTTAACGTCTCATCCGAAGGACGGAATACTGAATATACTGAATATTAATTTTGTAACCAGTGTATTGTATTAGTCTTAACATTGTTTTACTTTTAACATTTGATAAAAAAACAACAACAATTTAAGTTAATATTTTTGGTTAGCAGAAAATATTTTGCCTCTTACTATAGCCTATAATAAATTGTGTAGATTTGTCATTGGATGTTCATTTGCTACACACCATTGTATTATGTATAATTAACACTGGTTTGCAATAATACATTTTAATTATCCTAAGTTTTACATCAGTATTTGATATTATATACATTTTTCACATTAATTAAAACATTCAGCACTAATTTTCTTACTCCTTTAGATAAGAACATTAAAAAAAAAAAAACTTTTAGTTATAAGGCTTCTGCAGATTGTAATAATCTACCTTTAAATGTACGATCTTTTACATTCATATCTTTAAAAGTGGATTGTTTTCTTTTTAAACGTCTTGCAAATGTATAGATGATATTTCTATGTTTATATTAATTTAGGGTTTGCTTTGCAAATGTACGTGGAATCAGATATCATAAAATGGTTCAAATGTACCATGTAGACATTGGGAATGAGTCATAACATGAATTTAGAAATGGTTCAGTCTTGCAACAGCTGTGACAGGGAACAGGTGCTCCTGTAAGATTTGACATTACACAACCAGCCTACATCGCCCACTTGTGGTGGGATCATCAAACAAGCCCAAATATCATAAAGGCATATCTCTTCATAACTGTAGTTTTTAATGTACGCTTCTAATTGTTGTTTCTCCTCAGCACTACTGGAGTAGTTCAGGCAGTAGAGAAGATGCTAACAGGTAGGCATTTTCATTAATATAATAAAGCTTAATAATAATAATGTTAGGAGCTTATGTGTTGAATGTGTCTCTTTAGGATTCCTTCTGGTACTGATGGCTGGATGGACTATGTGCCAATATCAGCAAAGAGAAATATCACAATGCCTGTGTTACATGAGCTGCGAGAAGGTGATATACTATTTCTGACTTATAAATATTGTAATAGACAATATACAAAACTTGAACAAAATGCAAGAGGGACCAAAATAGGTGAACAGTTACATTTGTACTCCACCCAGATATGAAAATAATTTCTATATCATGCAACATCATAGAGAAGCTACAAAAAATGGCAGAAATGTTAGACTTAAGGATGTAAAGTGTGGAAAATTTCCCGTAAATTTCCGAAATCTTTCCAAAAATCCCTGGGATATTCCAAAAAATCCTGTAACGTTTCCAAAAACTGTAGCATATTTTCTACATTCATTGGAAAATGTCCACCTTTTTGCGATCCTAGTTATACTGAATACTGAAGAAGAAAAAAAAAAAAAAAAAACTGGTTCAGAACATTCGTTATATTTCCATTCATGTTTAATGTTTAACATTTGTATTGGTTATTAAATGTAATTTTGCGGTTGTGTACGTGTGTATAGGAGGTCCACTGCTGTATGAGAATGTACGACTTGTTCAAAACTCTGTCACCTTGAACGGAAGTCAGAGGGTGCTTTTTGATGAAGTCATCAGTGAGGACGAGTGCTCTGAGCTCAAACAGCTGGCACAGGTGAGAGTCTAACTTCTGTTACGTCATTCTCAGAGTGTACAACAAATCAGTTCATGTTATATAGAATTGTATTTCACTTCCTGCCAGATGTTCTATAACTTTACAGTTAAGTACTTTGACTGTTCGGGGTGTTAATTAATATGAATATTTCCTTAGATTGTCACTGCAGCTGGCGACGGCTACAAGGGGAAAATGTCTCCTCACACACCAAATGAGAAATTCGAAGGGGCGACAGTATTGAAAACGCTGAAGGTAAAACCTATGTTTTTAACACTGGCTGACACAAAACACAAATAGAGTGACACATCAATCCAATGTAAAAAAAAAAAAAAAGTGTTAGCATTTTGCTAAGCTAACAGCATGAAAAATGTGTTGGACACACAAACATTGGGTAAAACCGTCCATTTTTTTAAATAGTTCTTATCAGTATTGTTATTTGGAATTTAAATGTACTTAAAATTACAATTTCAATTTATTAATATTATTTTTTAAAGATTTATGTACTTTTTGAATGGACAAAGTCGTAATATTTAAACAGTAATGAATATTATAAAGTCAATGATTAATTATGTGTCGATGCTGATAGCCTTGTGTGCATTGCGTCGACATAAAACGTTGTTGTGCTGCAGGCGTCCCAAGTTTGATTCCCAGCTTGAGGACCTTTTCCTGTCCCGCCCCCTCTCTCTCCCGCTTCCTGTCTCCTCTACACTGTCCTATCACAATAAAAGCAAAAACTGCAAAAATAAATCTAAATTAATTATTCATTATTTATCTTTGCAGTATGGCTACGAGGGACGAGTTCCTTTGAAAAGTGCCCGCCTCTTTTATGATGTCAGTGAGAAGGCCAGGCGGATCATTGAGTCATACTTCATGCTAAACTCTACTCTGCATTTCTCATACACACATTTAGTGTGTAGGACCGCCATATCTGGTACGTCACCTCAGCTCTCAGTTTCTACCTCAGATTAAACCACATTTGGATTACTTAAGTCACCGTATCCTACACATAATGCTGCGTCATGAGCTATATATACCTATATATCTATACACTTGCTCTAGTAGTCGACATTGTGGATCAAAACCTTTCATCAAAGTTGTCCTAAAACCAAAACAATACGCATGCTTGTCTTTGAACTTTTCTGATCCACTTCAAATTTGTTAAATATTTGTCACATTTCTACATATAATATATTGTTAAACCAATATATATATATATATATATATATATATATATATATATATATATATATATATATATACACATATACATATATATATATAGGTCTTCTTTTTTTAAAATATTGATTTATTTACATTTTATTGATCAGGTCAGCAGGACCACAGAAACGACCTCAGTCACCCAATACACGCTGACAACTGTCTTCTGGACCCAGAAGCGAATGAGTGCTGGAAAGAGCCCCCCGCTTACACTTACCGAGACTACAGGTAAAAAATAAGTGTTTTAACCGCTTTAAAACCCTCTTCAGTAGTCAAAACAGCTGTACTTTAAACTAAATGTGAGCCTGGTTAGGAATCGTTATTCACTAATAAAGTTTTAAACAAAGTAGTTTGTATTAATTATATTCCGTCTCTCTTTTTTACGGTCATTCAGTGCCCTGCTGTATCTGAACGGGGATTTTGATGGTGGAGAATTCATCTTTACAGAAATGGATGCCAAGACTGTCACCGTGAGGAAAAATTACTGTGCGTTTAGCTCATCTGTCATCTCGGGTGGAGTTTGGCATTTAAGCGCTCTGTTTTCCCGTCGCAGGCCTCAGTGAAGCCCAGGTGCGGGCGGATGGTGGGGTTCTCGTCCGGCGGTGAGAATCCACACGGTGTGCGAGCGGTCACTAGGGGGCAGCGCTGTGCTGTGGCGCTCTGGTTCACTTTAGACCCCCTCTACAGGGAACTGGTGAGAAATCGTGCATGTCTGTCATAAAGAGCACATTCAGTCTTTGTTTAGCTTTTAGTAATGCCAGTGACATTTACACGGCGCCATGTATGTATTTATGTCACTAAATTCTGTCTAGTTGGAAAATGTAATTTTAGAGGAAGTGGAATTTTCCAATGTTCATTAAGCACAAGTCCTGAGCCGCATATGGCCTGCTGTTCAGAAGTGTTATACCCACCAGTGAAGTGTCAAGCCGCCAAACCACTTCCTGTTCTCACAGTACACTGAAATGATGCCCATCTTGCTTATATTTACTTAGCGCACATTTCTAAGGCCTTTGACCTGGAGTATTTCTACACGCATCTCAGTGAACCTTGACCACTTTAAATGAATGCCAGTGCTGTACCTGGTTTGACTTGTACACTGTTATAGGGGTCATATCATATCGTATATAATATATATATATATATATATTTTTTTTTTTGTGAAATAAACAGGGCATTATATAAAACCTCTATAAGAGCACAAAAACATTTATATACACTGAAGAAAATTGGCTTGTAAAATACAGTTCAAACTTCAGATATCTAATACTTCTTATACCTTCAGGCTGATACAAGACCTGATCACCCTGTCGGGGGTTTATTCTGAGAGAATGACCAGCTGGGTGTACATTATCCCTTACGTAAGGGATTTCTGAAAGCTCTGTGATCCTCCCATTGTAATAACCACAATTAGGGTCCAGAAGCGTAGTAAGGACATCTGTAAAATAATCTATGTGACACTGGGGATTCAACCATAATTTTACGAAGCTACAGCGCAAAGAAAATAAAAACAATGACTTTATTCAACAATTTGTCTCCACTGCATCACTCTAGCGCCGTGGCAAACCCTTTAATTGTAATCTTAAATACTATATTAATGTAATGAAATCTTATATAGTTAAAGGGATAGTTCACCCAAAAAGCAAAATTATGTCATTAATAACTTACCCTCATGTCGTTCCAAAACCATTAGTCCTCCGTTTATCTTGGGAACACAGTTTAAGATATTTTATATTTAGTCCGAGAGCTCTCAGTCCCTCCATTGAAGCTGTGTGTATGGTACACTGTCCATGTCCAGAAAGGTAATAAAAACATCTTCAAAGTAGTCCATGTGACATCAGAGGGTCAGTTAGAATTTGTTGAAGCATCAAAAATACATTTTGGTCCAAAAATAGCAAAAACTACGACTTTATTCAACATCGCTTCTCTTTCGTGTCTGTTGTGAGAGAGAGTTCAAAACAAAGCAGTCTGGATATCCGGTTCGCGAACAAATCATTCGATGTAACCAGATCTTTTTGAACCAGTTCATCAAATCGAACTGAATCGTTTGAAACGGTTCGCGTCTCCAATACGCTTTAAATCCACAAATGACTTAAGCTCAATCAAACCAATATCCCGCAGTAATTCATTTACTCAAACAGTACACTGAATGAACTGCTGTGAAGAGAGAGATGTGAAGATGAACAGATAATGAACAATAGACTGACTAATTTTTACCCCCGCTGTACTAAAACCATACCGAACTGTGACATCAAAACTGAGGTATGTAGTGAACTGTGATGTTTGTGTAACGTTACACCCCTAGTACACCCCAGGATGGTTTGGTAGTGTTGCCTGTCTAGCACCAGTAGTGGGCCTAGAGCGTGCAACAATATTGCAGCCAAAACCAACCATGTGGAAGTGAATGTGGGCTCATCAGAGAACAGTAGGTTTCACATTATCCATTAGCCCAAGATTTGCTCTGGGATCACTGAAACAGACTTTTGCCATGGGCACAGGTGACCACATGTTTGGCTACAGCAGCCTGACTATGAATGTTGACTCTGTGGAGCTCCTGACGAATCGAGGTACACATTAAATTCAGCAGTGAGTTGGGGAGTGGTTTTGTTTTTTGGATACAATCTAGGTCACATCCCTTTCAGACTGCTTCCTCTTACATCGACAGATACTCCTGTTAGATGTGGTTTATCCTTTGTGGTAGTATGCCAACATTACAATGGAAACTGTGGCTCTCGATACACCACAGAAACATGCTGTCCTGGTTACAGATGCGCCAACAAAACACACACCAACTATTTGTCCTTTTTTGAATATGACATGTCTCCCATTATGTTGTGTGGGTTGAATATATAATGCACAGCTGTGCTATTGCTATGAGTGAGTGAGTGAATAAGTGAGTGAAGTGACATTCAGCCAAGTATGGTGACCCATACTCAGAATTTGTGCTCTGCATTTAATCCATCCGAAGTGCACACACACAGAGCAGTGAACACACACACACACACACACTGTGAACACACACCCGGAGCAGTGGGCAGCCATTTATACAGAGGGGCAGTTGGGGGTTCGATGCCTTGCTCAAGGGCACCTAGGTCATGCTATTGAAGGTGGAGAGAGAACTGTACATGCAATCTCCCTACCCTCAATTCCTGCCGGCCCGGGACTCGAACTCACAACCGATTGCAAGTCCGACTCTCTAACCATTAGGCCACAACTTCTCCAAATGGTAATGGAACCTTTGCATTCTGGTTTCACAGATGGAATGTGAAAACACTGAAGTATATAGGTATATAGGTGCAAATATAGGCACAGAATATCCAACCTCCAAGACTTTATGGTGTTTTTTTCCCCTTCCAGCTACATCTCATGTTTTTAAATGAAGAAAGTGCACTTTAGGGCCTTTTTCACGGCTTTAGTTCCAGATCTAAATGTACAGTACTAAAGTATTGGGATGATCTTTCACGACCTATTTCCCAGTACCATTTAAAGGGTTTCATTCACATCGACAGTGTGTACTAGCATATAAAGTAAGCTGGTCGACAGCGATGCCATTTTGCGCTGCATTCAACAACATTAACAAAGAAGAATAACATTAACACTGTGATTGGAGCTGTGTTTTGGTTGTGTCTCGCTGAATTCACAATAACGGACATGGAATGTTGATGTATACGTTAAGCGTTTGAAAGAACAGAAAGGAGGATTAAGATTCTACATTGATATCTGGAAGTCACAGTGCTACACTTGGTTGGAGTGCAAGCACTTCAGCGTCCGTATATTTAACGCTGTTCACCATACTTGCGAAATAAGTTGACACAATGTTTACAGTATGTTTACACAGAGTTTGTTTTCATAAGTTTCTGGCCAATCAATGTATACTTGCGTCACTGGTAGTTCTGGTTGTGCTGGTTACACCCTGCAACGTACGATACGTACATTATGCACTTTTTATTTTTTAAGATTGTCATGTTATATTATTGCTTTTAAGAAACGTGTTTTACTAATATTTCGCGCAATGCACCCTCTTGTGGCCTCAGGAAAGAAGCCCGAATTCGAATATAATTTGAATACTGATAATACGCAAGTACAAAATTCTAGTTAGCTTTTCAGCCATTTTGACAGCCCTACTAGGTGCCATCCAAAATGTAATGTATAAACGCAAACACTCGTTACAAATGTCGTGGAGTAAAGAGTATAGATACTCATTCAAAAAGTAAAAGTTGTTAATATCTTTAATACTCATTAAAATTTTAGTTTCCAAGAAGATACTAAAGTACAGTAATTAATTGCATTTACTCAAATACTTTACACTTCTGGTGATGTGATAAAATATGATGAAATATAATGTGTGTTAAATCTAATTGCAGGAGAGGCTTCAAGCTGATGAGGTGATTCAAGCCCTTGATAGTCAGCACACGTGGGACCACGGCCTGCAAATAAACCCAAAAGACGAGTTATAGTCCATCAACCAATGGGAGACAAAGCACAGGGTTCACGTCATTACTTATTTATTGAATGATCAGAATGATTTTATTTTTTTACTGTGTCATATTTAGTTACTGTTTGTGAGAATTTTATTATTGTTGTTGTTGTTATTATAAGGCCTATGTGTGCATATCAAATCCCAGTTCAAAGTTATTTGGTTTCATACCTTTAAAGTCAACATGAAATCAAAATCCACTCAAAATTATTCCATGATCAGTGAGTTTTCACGATCACTTTTCTGTTGAAATCTCCTGTTTACATCAAATTACGGAAGTAAAATGGGTTCTTAATCTTTTAATGTTGACTTTAAAAGAAACCGGGAACATCATTTCAATTTCTATCAAGGAAAGTATGGTTTGACTTTGGCTTTATTGAATCAAATGCCATTCGTATCACCAAAGAGTGAATTGACACTGTACGACAACATATATACATAGCTTTTTTAGATGTATTTTATATTCAAGTTAACTTAACTAGACATAATCCGAGTTACCTAATGAAACAGACTATGAAAAATGAGTATTTGCACAGTTATATACTTACTGTATATTCTTCTGTGAAATTAAGATACCGTAGCTATCAGTTGTTTTAATGGTGAACTAGCTTCCTTCACATTGTGACACCACTGTGCTTTCAGATGAGTTAATTTATACTGTTTACAAATGAACTGACTCAAGCTATGCTCTAGTTTGATCGTAGACGGCTATAATAGCAAGCGTCAGCATTTGATGTTAGGAACCTTTTTAATAAAAGATGCTATTTGTTCCTGTTTCAAGGAATTTGAACTTAAATCTGGCATATTAATTGTCCTTTCCTTTCAAATTCATTGTCTCCTGTAACATCTCTCTCTGTATTTGAAATGTGCTTTACACACTTGCCTCAGCTCTTGTCGGATTTAAACAAGGATGATGGCCACTTTTTCTCACTGATATTTAATTACATGAGTATTTAACTCTGCTTTTACTGTATGCAATGCACAATGTTTGCAATATGTATTTTAAATTAAAGACTCAATTATACTTCTGTTTCCTTTACTTGCATTGATTTTTATATACATTATGCAGTACAAACACAAGCAAAATATTTGACACGTAGGAAAAAAAAATGCCAGCATTTTCTGTTTCAATCTGAGGTTCAATTTAGTGGCTTTGGCTTGCCCTTAAGTTCCATCAGGCTTTTTCAGATACTTTAAAAAATGTAAAAATATCCAGAGTTCCCTCACCCTCAGGCTATTCAACATGTAGATGAGTTTGTTTCTTCATCAGAGCAGATTTGGAGTAATTATCATTTCATCGCTTGCTCACCAATGGGTCCTCTGCGGTGAATGGGTGCCGTGAGAATGAGAGTGCAAAAGAGCTGATAAAAAAATATTACTAATTCGCAAGTACTCCAGTACATCAGATAAAGTCTTGTGAAGTGAAAAAAACTCGTTTTTTATAAAAACAAGCCAATTAAGACATTTTAACATTAATTGTCACTTCTGGCCAAAATAATTGATGAACTGGAGTTATGGTGATTACATATGGATTCTTGTGATGTTTTTAACAGCTGTTTTGACTCTCATTCTGACGGCACCATTCACTACAAAGGATCCACTGGTGAGCAAGTGATGTAATGGTTACCTAAATTTCTCCAAATCTGTTTCAATGCATTAGTCGCTATAGGTAAATAACTGGAAGAATAGCAAAGTGTGTATAACAATTAAACTATTTGCTCAACAAACCAATGTGTTCATAATTATGACAATACATTAAAATAATAACAAATACCAGTTTGTGCTATCAATCAGCATAAAGACTGTTTTTGTTCAGCTGGAATAACTGGAAGTAGATAAAACCATATAATTAGCAAATTCATGTTACAAATGGCCATGAGAAAAAGGACAATGTCGTTTGAACAATTTCTACTAGACTCTTTTACAGGAAGATGCCACCAGAAGCTATTTATATAACACTTACATATATGCATAACCACACAGGAACCCATTTACTGTAAGTGTTTCTGCCAGACTTCACCAGCTTTAACCATCACGAGTGAATGAGAAAGCTTCAGGTGTCCTCATATAAAGACTCCAGGTGCTGTTTTTGATCAGTGCAAGTTGAATTAATCATTTGCAGTTACTTCACTAATAGACTTAAGCTTCTACAGGAATACAACTCGTAAACTCTTTCATAAGGTATCAATAGATAGCTCTATTCATATATGCATGACCACACAGGAACCAGTCTAGATATCTCTGCCAGAGCTTTAACTATCACCACGAGCGAGAGGAAGATTCACACGTCCTTGTTTAAAGACAGCAGGTGTTGTGTTCAGTGAAGTTGAATCTATCTTTTAAAAGAGTCTTTTTCTTCTTGTTCAGACCATTTTGTTTTGAGGGGGGTTATTATTTAAGACCCGCTCTGTGCCCATCTTAGGCATGGATGGACTGTGCAGTATTATCCTTGTTCTTTTACTCACAGTTAAGTGAAATTCATTCTGTTTTAAAGCCTAGTTTGTTTCAAACAAAGTTCAGATTTACCACAAAGAATTGGTCAATATTTCGGGATGGACTGTTTCTGAAACTTCATGATTAAAATATATCCTTGGCTAATCGACACAAAGGCGTTTTCCTCAGTAAATATTTGATTTTAAGTCTAAGTCGGATTACACAAATGTGTGTTTCACTTAGCAAGTGATATTGAATGTAAGTTTCTGATGTTTAGTTAAAAAAGGTCTCTTAATTTAGCTTAAGTAAATTCAGTTTTTTACATGTTATACTGTACATACATTTATGCAATTTATTATCTAAAGTATTTATGGACAAAAACAATGGTCTTCACATTTGTTGCTGTTTCATGAATCTGTTTGTGCTTCACAACCGTTTTGCTCTTTATGTTTTGCCAAGAAGCTGTTAAACAGCTTATACCATGTCATTAAATGGTACATTCCCATTGTGACAACATGCCCCACTATTATAAAGAAAAAATGTATTAACTGTGTGTTACACCTTGGATAATAAATTTAAACTGAATGTATTCAAGGCTTTATGATATTTGACAAAGAAACTGACTTTCAAAAATAAACATACCCTTTGAAATATTCACTGAGCTAAAAAAGACATTTAGCCTTTGTCCAGATTATAATATCTTCTGCTAACATTGTTTGTTGAATGATTTGTATTTAAATAAATTTGTAGTTACAGTACAGACCAAAAGTTTGGACACACCTTCTCATCCAAAGAGTTTTCTTTATTTTCATGACTATGAAAATTGTAGATTCACACTGAAGGCATCAAAACTATGAATAAACACATGTGGCATTATATATGGAATTATATACATAACAATAAAAGTGTGAAACAACTGAAAATATGTCATATTGTAGGTTCTTCAGAGTAGCCACCTTTTGTTTTGATTACTGCTTTGCACACTCTTGGCATTCTCTTGATGAGCTTCAAGAGGTAGTCACCTGAAATGTTCTTCCAACAGTCTTGAAGGAGTTCCCCGAGAGATGCTTAGCACTTGTTGGATCTTTTGCCTTCTGTCTGTGGTCCAGCTCACCCCCTAAACCATCTGGATTGGGTTCAGGTCCGGTGACTGTGGAGGCCAGGTGATCTGGCACAGCACCCCATCACTCTCCTTCTTGCTCAAATAACCCTTGATGCCTTCAGTGTGACTCTACAATTTTCATAGTCATGAAAATAAAGAAAACTCTTTGAATGAGAACGTTTGTCCAAACTTTTGGTCTGTACTGTACATAGTTACAGGTCGTAGTAGTAGTTATAGTGTAGTTATGGACAAGATATGTAAAAAGGACAAATAAAGTCATTGGTTGATAGACCCAGAGTAGCTGGTTTGAGGTGTGGATTGAGTAATTAAAGTTATAACATATTTTGCATTTATTTTTTTTATTATTTATTTTTTGGAGTTTAAATCTGCCAACTATTATCAAGAAATGTTAAAAACGTTTTGCTTTTCACAAGGTCAGTTTTCCAATCATATATCTATTGTTTGTACCTAACAACAGACAATAAATGATCTTTCTTTTCTTTTCCTGACATACGTACAGTAGCAGGAGATTTCAATAGTACCCCTGAAGAGGAGAAAATTAACGTCCATCTGGAACCAAAGAGCATTGAAGTTTGTGAAGAAGCTTCAGTCACATTCAACTGCACTTTTCAGCCTCGTGGAAAGTACAAAGTGAGCTTGCATTATAGCCAGACACCTTATTTAGACTGTGAAACAGAAAACAAGATACCTGAAGGACAGAGATTTTTAAAAGAGTATAATGAAGATTGGTCAACACTCAACATTACTTTTATCAAAGCCAATGAGAGTGGATGGTACTTCTGCAAGGTTACAAAAGACATCCCGGTTCTCTTACGATACTGCAGTAATGGAACACAGGTTCTGGTAGGCAACATATTTAGGATCACTGCCTGTATACAGTGGCGAGTCGTGGATATTAAATTAGAGGAGGCACCCTAAACTGTAGCCCCCCACCCCTGATTGTTTTTTTTTTTCTTAAAGGGATACTTCGCCCCCAAAAATGAAGCGTAAATCTTCGTTCAGAACACAAATGGAGATATTCGAGAGCTTTCTGATTCTGTATAGGCAGCAATACAACTGAAATGTTCCCAGACCCAGAAACATAGTAAAGACATCAGTAAAACAGTCCAGTCGACATCAGTGGTTCAACCTTAATTTTACAAAGCAGCGAGAATACTTTTGGTGCACAAAGAAACAAAAATAACGACTTTACTCAACAATTCTTCTCCTCCAAATGTAAACAATGCATGTGCGTGATGCTGCTGATGTAGTACACACATGCGTCATGATGCTCTCTATAATGGCACCCTGAGCTGAAGCTAAGGATTAGAATTGTTGAATAAATATTAAAAGTTAAAGTTAGTCAGTTGTCAGTTGTTTTAATGGTGAACTAGCTTCCTTCACATTGTGACACCACTGTGCTTTCAGATGAGTTAATTTATACTGTTTACAAATGAACTGACTCAAGCTATGCTCTAGTTTGATCGTAGACGGCTATAATAGCAAGCGTCAGCATTTGATGTTAGGAACCTTTTTAATAAAAGATGCTATTTGTTCCTGTTTCAAGGAATTTGAACTTAAATCTGGCATATTAATTGTCCTTTCCTTTCAAATTCATTGTCTTGTTTAACATCTCTATCTGTGTGTAGTTGATATGTGCTTTACACATTTGCCTCAGCTCTTGTTGAATTTAAACAAGGATGATGGCCACTTTCTCACTGATATTTAATAACATGAGTATTTAACTCTGCTTTTACTGTATGCAATGCACAATGTTTGCAATATGTATTTTAAATTAAAGACTCAATTATACATATGTCTCCTTTACTTGCAGTGACTTTAATATACATTATGCAGTACAAACACATGCAAAATATTTGACACGTAGGGAAAATAGGGTTTCAATCTGAGGTTTAATTTAGTGGCTTTGGCTTGCCCTTAAGTTCCATCAGGCTTTTTCAGATACTTAAAAAAAAAAAAAATAGGAAAAATATGCCGAAAGTTCCCTCACCCTCAGGCTATTCAACATGGAGATGATTTTGTTTCTTCATCAGAGCAGATTTTGAGTAATTATCATTTCATCACTTGCTCACCAATGGGTCCTCTGCGGTGAATGGGTGCCGTGAGAGAATGAGAGTGCAAAAGAGCTGATGAAAAATATTACTAATTCGCACGTACTCCAGTACATTAGATAAAATCTTGTGAAGTGAAAAAAATAAACTTTTTTGTATTAAAAACAAGCCAATTAAGGCATTTTAACACATTTATATCACTTCTGGAAAAAAATAATTGATGAACTGGAGTTATGGTGATTACTTGTGGATTCTTGTGATGTTTTTAACAGCTGTTTTGACTCTCGTTCTGATGGCACCCATTCACTAATTTCTAGTAGACTCTTTTACAGGAAGACGCCACCAGAAGCTATTTATATAACACTTACATATATGCATAACCACACAGGAACCCATTTACTGTAAGTATTTCTGCCAGACTTCACCAGCTTTAACCATCACGAGTGAATGAGAAAGCTTCAGGTGTCCTCATATAAAGACTCCAGGTGCTGTTTTTGATCGGTGTAAGTTGAATTAATCATTTGCAGGAACTTCACTGTCATCTCTTGTTTTACTGTTGTTTCGTTTAATCTCAGGGTGATTTCAAATAATATGCTGAAACCGTGTCCAACTTGAACATGGATCGACTGTCCAGTACAATCTTTCTTCTTTTAGTTATAGGTAAGTGAGACTTATATGAACAGCCTAAACATTTTTGATATAACATGTAGAAAGTGAAATATCTTGTGAAATAAATATGTTTGGGGCAAGTCACAGAAGCTTTATCTCACTAAAAAGTCACAATGTGTTTATCTAGCAATGATTTTCTCTGTATATTTTCAGCATATATATTGACACAGACACATATGTCATTTTATAAATTGTTTAACTATCGATAACACTATTTGTGCACATTTTACAATTTACATTGTATGCAAAATTTAAACGGATATACAAAATAAACTGCACTAAATGAAACAATCACGTTCACAACAAGCTCAATATCATCAATATTCCAAACACTGTTGTTTTAGCATGAGTAAATACATTACTGTCATTTTTATTTCTTGACCACAACAGGAGCTCTGGTCAGTAGTGTAAATCCAGAACTAAACGTCTATTTGGAACCAAAGTACATTAAAGTCTGGGAAGGAGACTCAGTCACAATCAACTGCACTTTTCAGCCGAGTGGAAATAAACTGAGATGGTACTTCAGCCCGACTGATTTAGACTGTAACTCTGGAACAGTAGGATTACTTGAAAAAGGGCCCATTTATCCAGTAGACAATACCAGTTGGTCAATATTCACCATTAATTCCATCAAGACCAATGAGAGCGGATGGTACTTCTGCATGGTTACGAGAGATATTCCTGTTCTTGAAGACAAATGCAGTGATGGAACACAGGTTCTGGTTGGCAACATATTTAGGATCACTGCCTGCATACAGTGGCGACTCATGCATATTAAAATAGAGGAGGCACCCTAAACTGTAAACGTACCCACTCTGATGTTTTTTTTTTTTTTTCTTAAAAGGTATAGTTTGCCCAAAAATTAAAGTCTGTCATTATTTACTCACCCTCATGTCATTCCAAATCCATATGACCTTCATTCAGAACACAAATGAAGATATTTTTGATGAAATCGGAGGCTTTCTGACGCTGCATAGACAGCTATGTAACTGAAATGTTGCATTGTATTCTTGCTGCTTTGTAAAAATTAAGGTTGAACCACTGATGTCACATGAACTGTTTTATTGAAGTTCTTACAATGTTTCTGGACCTGGGAACATTTCAGTTGCATTGCTGTCTATGCAGGGTCAGAAAGCTCTCGGATTTCATCAAAAATATCTTCATTTGTGTTCTGAGGTTGATTATAGGTCTTATGGGTTTGGAACAACATGAGGGTGAATTATTGGGTGAACTAACCCTCTAATTTATCTTTTTTTTTTTTTTTTTTTTTACCTGTGCTTGATCTTTACTACAATGATTAAAATAGATTTTTGCTTGGTGCAATGCTGAAATAAAGTTGCTTGTGGTATTCTGCCCCTCTAATAAGTTAAAAAAGTAAAAAGAAAAACAACAACAACAAAAAACACAAACTGAAGATTTATATACTGCCGAATAAACAGACGGAGCTGGCAAGGAGAACAGTAGTTACTAATCATATATATTCATATTCATATGCACTACTAAAACATTTATGTCATATTATTATAGATAACACTTTCATATTATCTTTTTTTTCTTTGTTAAAATTATTTTTACTACACCAATAAAAAGTACAGGATTTTTTTTCCAGGTCTTTGTCACTTTATTAAAATTATGCAAAACAAAAAGACAAATGTTACCTTTCATGAGTTCTCATGTATTTCCGGGCTCGCAGCAAGAAGTTTAGCATCAGGCTTAATAATCTGAAGTGCTGTCTGGCCTCTGGATATTCCTTTGGGTCGTTTGTCCAGGAACAGATACTGCACAGACAATCTGAATGTATTATTTATTATTATTATTTTATGGATCTAAAATGAAGGTGGATATACACAAATCCGCCGCGAACTCAGTGGGCGCCGCCATGTTGCCTGCCGCCATTACTGCATGCCTGTGAAGTGTGACGGTGTGACCATGAACAGTAAAAGAAATGGAAACAGCGACCCCATTGGAACTCAATTGAGACAAGTGAAGCCCATTTTTAGCGTTTTTTAGCACTTCCGTTTCTGACGCGCAGACTCAAACGAAGCTTGACGACGTCAGCAACCTGTCTGACAGATGCAAATCTTCTAGTAGCTGTGCGTGCAAACTGCCATCGTTAATCTTGCAGAGACGGCGAGCTTGAGCGGGGAGTTCTTTGGCGTGAGTGAGCAGGAGTAAGTATTCTGATTAATTATTTTGTATAGTATTTTAAAATGTAACGCCAGTACGCCATATTAAGTTAATCGCCTGTGAGCTTCTCCTCTTGTCTGTACGGTAATGCGACAGAGAGTCGCGTGGTTATGACGCAATCGTTAGCCTATTTTTACAAAAACTGTTTATACGGGGCCATAATGTAACATAGAAGGTAATGGAGCCCTTTATACATTGTCGTGTATCTTTAGAAATAAATAATGGACAAACGGAGTCTTTAAACGCCTCAGGTGTAAAGTTATTCGCTGTCAAAGTGACGCCTAATGAATGGGAGTCAATGGGAGTCAAGTGAAGTTCTGCTACAAGATGGCGGCACACGGCCGACTTCAACTTTCGGTCGACTTCCTTGCCGCCTGGGTGTGACACTTGCCGGTGAAGTCTAATGACATTTCAATGAAAGCGGATCCTGCTCAATAAAGAAAATGTCTGGTGAAAGGGAACATTGAGTAGATGATGTCAGGCAGTGGCCAAAACTTACTGATAAAGGTAATTTATTGACAACATAATGTAATAATGTAAAAATATGAAGTGAAGTGAAGTGAAGTGACATTCAGCCAAGTATGGTGACCCATACTCAGAATTTGTGCTCTGCATTTAACCCATCCGAAATGCACACACACAGAGCAGTGAACACAAACACACACACTGTGAGCACACACCCGGAGCAGTGGGCAGCCATTTATGCTGCGGCGCCCGGGGAGCAGTTGGGGGTTCGATGCCTTGCTCAAGGGCACCTAAGTCGTGGTATTAAAGGTGGAGAGAGAGCTGTACATGTACTCCCCCCACCCACAATTCCGTCCGGCCCGAGACTAGAACTCACAACCTTTCGATTGGGAGTCCAACCCTCTAACCATTAGGCCACGACTTCCCCCAAATATGTAATGTAATTAAGAAGTGTATTAATTTATGACAACAATAAAACCTGTCATTACAAGCTGTGTTGCTAATATGTTCACAAGCTTCCAATAACTGTAAGGCCATCCTTAAAAAATATTCTTGTTTGCCAATAACCCGACCGACCCATTTAATAATTTTTTCCCCTTTAGTCCAACCGCCTTGCCGACTGTAACTGCGTTAAAACACAGTCTATGGTTAAGACCCACTGATTTTTTTCTTACTCTTCAAACAACTTATACAAATGCACTTAACGCTTTTCTCTCACACCACACATCCATTTTCTCACGCACAGAAAAATCACGAAGCAAAGAGGACACGAAGACCGACAGACCAGACAGAGCAGGTTATGATAGAAGAAAAAACTCAGCTCTCATATTCTGTCAATTTTATTTAGAAATTCAAACAATAAATACTCCTCCGCTCGACCAGGAACTCTGTGTAATCCGTATGACCGTAAACATGGGCAGACAATGTGCAACAAAGGCCCATGAATTTCACAAATGGTTTTATTCCAGGCCTATAGTTTTGTGCTGTTGTTAAAACAGCCAACCACACAACACGCTCTTCCCGGCATCACTGGACAGCATACGTACTAAAAAATAAAAATAACTTTTCTTACAGCTTGAGCTAACATCTGCTACAGCTGCCTACGGGACCAATACGCTACTTCTGCTACTTCCTTAGCAGCAAAGGCACGCAGTAATGGTGGCGCTGCTTTGCTTCCTTGTTTCACCAGATTTGTGTATACAAATGGGCTTTGCACACACTGTAAAACCAAACAGTGAAATTAATCAAATGAACTTAGTTAATTGGACTCAAATATTAAAGAAAGTTCATTGGACTTAATTTAAATAAGTTCTGTAAACTCAAAATTGTTGTAGTAAGGTGAACTTAAAATGATTGCGTTTTCAAGTTCCCAGCATGCTCTGCATCAGAAAACAAGGAAAATAAATGTAGAAATTAAGTGTTATTTTGTGTGTCTTTACACAAGATTAACATAGAGGGACTTAAGTTAGTACTTAAACGTTGTGTTATGTCAGAATTTACAAAGGTTTCTATTATGTTGTTTTTGTAGTGTTACCGTTGTGGTGAAGAGTAGAGCCTGTGGTTAGGTTTAGGATGGACAACAATAGACTATATTTGAGGGTATTTCCCACATTATATGAGTTGAAAAATAGAGAACATTTTGAGTGAAGTACTCTCTAATTATAAGTTGAGAAATATCAATATTTATAAGATAACTGAGATAATTTAAGGCAACTGGAAATGTAATTTTTTATGTAATGCAATTTTTAAACTTCTGTGAGTTCTGTGAACTTATTAGGGTTTACAGTGTATGGTAACAGACACTTAAAAATATTTTATTGAACTAAAAAATATTAAGTTAATTTGACTTAAAATTTTCGATGTTATCTGTTTCAACAATTTTTTTGAGTTAAGTTTTCAGTTAATAAATAACTTCTGATGATTTCTAAAATGTGATAGAGAAAAATGCAACGAAGAAGTCTTTTTTTAACAAAGGTGAAAACTCCAGTTATAATGTAGATTTTTGAGGGTGCGCTCGTCATAAATTAATCTATTACCTTTCCTACATCATTTTTAACAAAAAAAACATTGGTAAAATATATATTTGGGAGTCTTAGACCTTTCCAACGATATATAGTTTGTCAAGATTAGATTAGATTTGATTGTAATATAGTGAAGTAAATGTAGGCGCCCCGTATACTGAGATATATTTATCCTCTCTCTCTCTCTCTCTCTCTCTCTCTCTCTCTCTCTCTCTATATATATATATATATATATATATATATATATATACAGATTATGCAATACAACGCATGCAAAATGTTTGATTTGTCAATAAAAACTGCCAGATTTACATTTTCTGTTTCAGTGTGGCGTGTAGTTTGACTTTTAAACCGTGGTTTAGGCATGCCTTTAGGTTTAATATTGAAACCACATCCGAACTACGTCACAGTTCCCAGCAAGTCATGTATGAGATGTCAAAACAAAAAAATGATTTGGACATGTAAAGTCACTTAAAAATCTCCAAATGTCTTGCAATAAATATAAAATATTCCAGTCATACATATTAGATAACATATCAAGATAAAATATCAGTAAGTGTCAGTTATTTGAAATATAAGTTTAGGATAAACACATTCCACGTGAAATATTTCCACAAAACATGTTAGGTTTCGAAGTACACAGAACTGACTTGATTAAAATTCATCGCACAAATGGTTCAGAAAAGTTCAATTAATGTTGAGAAAAGCTTGTGCAGGTGCTAATTTACTATGTAATGTAAAGAAATATATCAGCGGAATACAACTGTGACTTTGTGGTCCTAAAGTGTTTTATTTCTGAGCAGTGCTGCTTCTGCGTGTGAACAGAGAGTGTCTCTGGTGTTTTCCTGATACGTCTGATGTCAGGCGAGTTCTTTGTGGTGCTGATTTTCATTTCATGTTTGTGTCTCTGACCTGTTTTCACGCCTGTAAACCTGTGAGCATTACTTCAAAGCAGCTCTCACATTTTCACCCACTTTAAGAGCGGTAAGTGTACTGTTTACATCATTTCAAACCATTACTTTTCCAGCTGCAGATCTTTTATGTTAGCCTATATAATGCATTGTATCTCGTTTGTTATAGATTTCCATTTGTGAAAACCATTGTTTGGTTGACTTAACTCTACTACAATCTAGTAGACTTAAGCTTCTACAGGAAGACAACTCGTAAACTCTTTCATAAGGTATCAATAGATAGCTCTATTCATATATGCATGACCACACAGGAACCAGTCTAGATATCTCTGCCAGAGCTTTAACTATCACCACGAGCGAGAGGAAGATTCACACGTCCTTGTTTAAAGACAGCAGGTGGTGTGTTCAGTGAAGTTGAATCTATCTTTTAAAAGAGTCTTTTTCTTCTTGTTCAGACCATTTTTCTTTGAGGGGGGTTTATAAATCAAGACCCGCTCTGTGCCCATCTTAGGCATGGATGGACTGTGCAGTATTATCCTTGTTCTTTTACTCACAGGTAAGTGAAATTCATTCTGTTTTAAAGCCTAGTTTGTTTCGAACAAAGTTCGGATTTAATCTACCAGAAAGAATTGGTCAATATTTCGGGATGGACTGTTTCTGACACTTCATGTTTAAAATATATCCTTGGCTAATCGACACAAAGGCGTTTTCCTCAGTAAATATTTGATTTTAAGTCTAAGTCGGATTACACCAATGAGTGTTTCACTTAGCAATTTCCATTGTGACAACATGCCCCACTATTTAAAGAGAATTTGTATTAACTGTATGTTATACCTTGGACAATAAATTGCATTTTTATTAAACTGCATGTTTTCAAGGCTTTATGATATCTGACATAGGAACTGACTTGAAAAAAATAAACATACCCTTTGAAATATTCACTGAGCTAAAAAAGACAATTAGCCTTTGTCCAGATTATAATATCTTCTGCTAACATTGTTTGTTGAATGATTTGTATTTAAATAACTTGTAGTTACATAGTTATTGACAAGAGTAGGAGTAGTTATAGTGGTTGATAGACCCAGAATATCTTGTTTGAGGTGTGGATTGAGTAATTAAAATTAAAGCATATTTTGCATATACATATATATATTTTTTTTTTGGAGTTTAAATCTGCCAACTAGTATCAAGTAATGTTAAAAACATCTTTCTTTTCACAAGGTCAGTTTTCCAATCATATATCTATTGTTTGTACCTAACAACAGACAATAAATGATCTTTCTTTTCTTTTCCTGACATACGTACAGTAGCAGGAGCTTTCAATAGTACCCCTGAAGAGGAGAAAATTAACGTCCATCTGGAACCAAAGTACATTGAAGTTTGTGAAGAAGCTTCAGTCACATTCAACTGCACTTTTCAGCCTCGTGGAAAGTACAAAGTGAGCTTGCATTATAGCCAGACACCTTATTTAGACTGTGAAACAGAAAACAAGATACCTGAAGAACAGAGATTTTTTAAAGAGGAAGATGAAGATTGGTCAACACTCAACATTACTTTTAACAAAGCCAATGAGAGTGGATGGTACTTCTGCAAGGTTACAAAAGACATCCCGGTTCTCTTACGATACTGCAGTAATGGAACACAGGTTATAGTCGGTAAGTAAAGGGACATTGTAGTCTATGGTACAAAATAACGTTTGTTATAGAAAAATG
Organism: Carassius gibelio; assembly: GCF_023724105.1. Classification (NCBI taxonomy): domain Eukaryota; kingdom Metazoa; phylum Chordata; class Actinopteri; order Cypriniformes; family Cyprinidae; genus Carassius; species Carassius gibelio. Next base: position 29,612,685 of record NC_068417.1, read on the forward strand.
TATATCATGTATTCTACAATATATTGAGACTGCACTAAACACCTGGGAATCTAAATCATGTGAACTCTCCAGCTGATCAGATGCTCTTTGGATGATTCTCTAATCATGATGGAGAACATGACCATCAGGTGTGAACTTGTAAAGTTCATGCAGTTTGAGTGCTGCTATCAAAAAACACACAACACCAAATTTATTCTGAAGATATTCTGGAAGTGTTCAAATTAATTCAGAATTGTTTTTCCTGGAAAATAATTTGTAATATGAAAAACTTCAAATCGTATCACCTTATTATGTACAAATATCTTATTATCTATAAATATAAACTGCTTCATGACAACTATTTCACAAAAATGTTGCATTCTGGCTTTTAATCAGATCACCTACCTTTAGGGAAATAAAGAGCAGAATCCAAATCTTTGACAAAGTTTTCTTTTCTTCCACTTTCCAGCATAAACGGAAATTTAAATTGAGCAAGTTTAGAATTGAAATGTATCCATGTAACAACATTCACTAAAGTGTTTCTTTTTTTTTCTAATAGATGCCACTAGCAATAGCACCAGCAGCACAACCAGAACCACAGAATCTCAGAATCAGACAACAGCACATTTACCTACAACTTGCATGAACAATGGTAAATATTCAGCTTTTTACACTCAATTATCCTAAAATACTTTGTATTCAACTCTTTGCATTTGAAATTTTAATTTTAATTTTGTACAATAATGTACATTTTGGTCATATATTTGACCTCCACAAGTACAGTAACCACAAAGTAATAAATTAGTACTTTACTTCACATACATGGATTAAATTGCAAGTGGTCAGTTTTTGGTTTTGTCTCAAATATTAGTAAACTTGTTCTCAAATGAAAGTCTTTAGGAGATAAAAACTATAAATATATTAATAATATGCTAAAATTCAAAATGGCATACTTTATAGTGGGGTCCACTGGTAATTTTTGATTTTATTTTTTTCTAATGTAATACATTTTATTATTACAAGTTATGATTCATAATTTAAGAATGACCGAAAGAGCTTTGTACGCTTCGATGGAAGCAAGAGCACCTGGCCATCCGTCTGTTCAAAGGAGGCAATGCCACAAATTAGTTTATTTGAACAGAAATAAGAAACAGAACTGAATCGAAAATATTTCATTTTTATTATATATAATAAAATATTTTTGTTTTACTTTTTTGTTAAATTTTTTGTTTAAATTAAGACTTTCAGTCTTTAAAACCCCGCTGCACAAATTATAGAACAGTAATTTTTTCATGAATATACATCTAGCGTTTATACTGTAATAGAAAGAGCCACATATGTGAAAGATAATATAATAATATTATAATAAATATTATTATAATAATAATCTGATAATTGTATCTTTTTGTGTGCTATAGATACAACAACCTCCACACCACCCATGATATCAAAGGATAAGTCTACTCAGTGGTGGATATGGCTAGCATTGGCTGTTGGATGCGCGGTACTTCTGGTGTCAATTGTTGTCATATGCATCCTGACACGCAAACCTGAAGGTACATTTACAAATCTACGGTTCACCAAACAGTGCTTAATACTAAACTATTTTATTTTTAAAAATACCAAATATTAACTTTAGCTTAAGCTTTAACATTAAGAACCTATCACTGTAAAAAATTGTGAAAATGCTACAGTACAAACCTTTTAAATGGTTAACGGTAATTTCTAGTAAACTGATGTTCCAAGAATTCTATGCGTCGCATTTGAAATTTTGTTTGAATTTGACGTTTTTTCTTTTTTGAAATAACTGTTTTTTCTTATTTTTTCTTATCTTTTATGTTTATTAGGCTTGTATGTTACATACAATGTTGTTAAAATAATGTTTATTGTAAATTTCAGTTTAATGAGTCTCACCGTGATGGTGTTTAGTGCTTGTGTGAATGACTGTGCACCTTCTATATATGTTAATATTTAAAAGCTGCTTGTGATGGTCTTTGTTTCATCACATGACTTTCTCATCACCCCATTTTCACCAGTGTATTACAAAGGTACAAAACAGATTTCAGTACTTCAATAAATTGGTATATTGACATTATATCAGTTAAATTATGGTATTAAACTGTAAATTTAAGGTTAAACCCAAAACGGTGTTACCGTATTTTTTAACGGTATAATTCTGGCAATCACAGCTGCTGTTTTTTACCGTATATTTTACACATTTTTTTGTATACAGTGTAAAGTTCATTGTCCATCACACATTAATATTTTAAACACTGAAAAAAAATGGTGTGAAACTATTTTCCCTCAGAAATTGCTGGTAAATTTTACAAACAATTACAAAGAAACGGCAAGAAAAATATTAAATTGAACGTGAATTTTAGGAAGTAATTTTCTGTTAAACATTCTTGTGTATGACTAGAATCTTTTTTTGTTTGTTTGTTTTTTTGTTTGTTTTTGTTTTGCAGTGTTTGGCTCAGTCCGCTGATAAGAATTATTTCAAATGGAGGACATAAGCATCATAAAGCATTAAGATGTAAGAGCACATAGTGCTATATAATGCTAGTTACAAATGTTTAAAGCCTATAATCATATTTCTTGCTATAAACTGATGCAGGAATCAATATTATTTCTTGCTGTAATCAAAATTATGCCACAACAATCCTTTAAAAGTCACACAGACCTCACGCGAGACCCCACTAAGAAACAAAACAACGCATCCTCAGGAGTCTTTGTACAATGTCAGACATTTCTGGGTTGCAAACTGAGTGCTGAATGAGTGTGGGTGGTATGTGGTTGAGCGCTTTGAGAGTGCGCTCCAGTTGATGACGATTAAACTGCCTCTCATTGTCTGTGGTTAGGCTCGAGCAGTTTGGTGCAGCGTGCACAGCAAACCGTTTTCCTCCAGACCCTCAGTGTGGCCTGTGCTTTGTACTGATAACCATCTGATGTAACTCTACAGTAATCTTATGTGTTTTTAGACATCATTTATGAGAACACCAAACCAGTGGAATCGAGCTGCTGGGGGCGAAACAAGGCTAAGAAGGACATCTGCGACCTGCCTTCGTCCAAAAAAACGGACACCATTAAACCACTGAGGAAGTACGACACTCTTTCAAGCAACAGAATCCGAAGGCCTTAAGTATTAAATATGAAAGAATGACCTATCCTCTGAAAACACATTAATTATATTAAAAACCTTACTGTACACACATATTTATTGTAATGTTGCATTTCCCAATAAGATGGGAAGCTGTTTGTTTTGTTTTTTCTTCAGAAAGAGATACATGAGAAAACCTGATTTTTTGTCCCTTAATGACTTTCAGTTGTGTCAAACCGAAACATTTTGTGGTTATAAATGTGAAAACCACCAAAAATAAAACTCTGTCACACTTTTTTTTTCCACTCACAATTAATAATGCATTATCATTACTGCGACTGCACAAATTGGTCTGGTATTTCAGAAGTTACATGAAGATTAGTCGACCGTGATTAGATAACAAACCACATGCTGTGAAAGCAGCAAATGAGGGAAGAAGAAAAAAGGAACTGAGATGTTTCGTAGTTATGAATCATTCATTCGTATGTATTCAATAAAGGAACTGGGAGTTTTCTTTGAACGCACATTTAACACGGGCCTATTGTAACTAGCGTCGGTTACTGACCTTAATCAGTCCAGACGCCATAATGACTTTAAAACGAGGCTGTGAGAGAGACAATGGTAATGTTATGCATTTCATATCATTTCACAACTCATGACTTTAAAGAAATTAATGTTGTTGAACAACAGTATAATCCATTGAACGTCTATCCTGCACAGCCTACTTTTATTCCTGTCAAAAATGAAATACTCAACACAAAATGCGACTTTCTGATAGCCGTCAAAACACGACAGTAGCTTAACTTTACCTCAGATCTTGAATATACCTTAAAGGAAACAAGAACTTTCAAACTGTGAACAAACAAGTGAATTCCATGAAAGACAGCTGAATATGTATTTTGATTAACGTTAAAAATATGCACTTTTACCGAATTCGATTTAAGAGCAAGTCGAGCAGTGTTCATGCTGAGAGAGCGATAGACCCCGCCCACACGCTCTCCTGATTGGCTGTAATTTATGATTGATTTTGGTTATGGTTGTTGATGTTGTTGTTTTTTGTTTTGTTTTGTTTTGTTTTGTTTTTTTTTTTTAAGGAAGCGAGGAAATTAAGGAGAACTCATTAAATCGACTGTGTAAAGACTTACATTTTGACGTTTATAATAATAAGGAATATTATTATGAAATAAATCAGGAAATTATAATGAGTTAGATCAATCGCTAGAATGATTTAAATTTTAAAATACGTGAAAATACAGAACAGATGTTTTTAAACCGTATTAATATTTAATATTTATTTTCATCAAGTAAACTCATTTGCAATCATGAGAAAATTATTTCCAAAACATTTTTAAAATCATTTTAATATGTTCTGGGGCCAGTTGCATAAATTTTGCCTCCATGTTAAGAATGTAGGTGCGTCCCAAATCGCACATATGCACTCTTATACGAGGTTTTGTAGTATAAACAGTGTGAGTTCCAATAATAATACTTTAAACAGCACTTTAAACCCCCAGATGATGCACTTAAATAGCCGAAACAACTAAATGTGGAATTTTGGACACAGACTCCGGATTTCAGATTATAAATAACAAAATAACCTTATATAATGCATTCACTACATGGTTGAGTACATAGTGCATAGTTCTGTGTCTTAAGAACTAGTTTGACCAACTAGCAGCTGCCAAGGGGAAATCAGTCTTACTTCTTCAATATAAATAAGACCTTTTCATAACAAAATTTTATGACCAGTCTTAAAGAAAAAATTAGATGAATAAGTTTATAAGACTAAACAGTTTATGCATCTGGCCCGTGTAAAAGATTTTTAGGTTGATGGTCATAAGCAGATACATAAAATGCAGGTGTAGGAACATTTTCAAAGAAACATTACCCGGACCACTAGCAGAAAGTGGGACACAGTCCTCAGAGAACAGCCCTGTCCTAGTTGCAGGTGCATTTAATGTGTGAAAAAAACAATGAAGGCCTTTGCCAAACAGGGTCATGCTTACTGATCGAAACTGATGGACACTTGGGTGCCCAAAAATATATCAGTTCACGCATTTCCTTTGTGACCTAGATTGAACAAAAATGAACAGCATGAAGACTAACAAAGATAAAATCAACTGCTGAACTGTAATTTGGACACCAAGTCAATACTTTGTGGGATATTTGACATAAAATGTATAAAACAGGCCTTTCACTGAAGGAGATGTTTTGCCTTCAGAAAAAGGTTACCTCGTGTTAACATCTGGTCAACCTCATGAAGTCAAATATTCCATGAGCTGTTTTTGATTTCTATTTATTTTCCTTCCTTTATCCAAATTTGAGAATGTATAAACATATCCCGGATTTGTGGAACTTCACTACTAGCATTTAACATACAACATCATATAAACATCAAATTAGAAAATATATAAAATGTAAAGAAGAAAAGAAAAAAGGTTCAAGGGTTGCATTTAGTTTACATCATACGCTTAAGGTTGGCGAGTCTGAGACCCAATGTTGGTTTGACTTTATCTCTAAATGTATATTTCCCATAAAAACAAAGAAACGGTTTTAATCATTTTTAATCTAGATGGCAGTTGAGCTGAGTCCAAAAAGTCAAGAACTCTGATGGATTTAGTTTAGCTACATTTGTTGCTAGGTTAATTTTATGTTGGAAAATAGTTTATATAGGCTAGCTATATGTGTACTTCTCACAACAACAACTCAATGTTGTAGTAGTTTACGAAGATATCTTTTCAAAGTACGTTTATATCTGGAAGCCCTATTTTTTTTTGTAAGTGTGTGTGTTTGTTCATTCTGCAGTCGGCCTATAGCCTACACCTCGAAGACGTTTCCTGTCAGATGTTACATAGACACTCAGAAAATGTTGTTAACATGTTTATGATTTAAAAATGATTTTATGAGACTGTTTTCCAGATGAAACGCTCTTTAACAAACATCTTGAAGACGGAAGTGAACTATTTAAAGTAATCCCAGAGCTTCAGCTCAACCATTCACCGATTAGCTCATCGATGAGTTCTCGGTGAAATCAAAAACATGCTTTTGGATCAGTTTTGTGATTTTATTGTGCCATCAAGTGGACACACAGCACAACAGCAGGGTTTTCTGCTTTCTAGCACAATTAAATTAAATGCACTCAGCGATTTATTATCGTTTCCCACGTTTAATAATTTTAAGGATTGTTAAATATTTTTGAATGAGGAAAATAAATATTTGTCAATTTTCTTGTGTTTTGTGCATTTTATTCTGACCATAATTATTTGAACCCACATAATATTATAATTTAGACACCCCAATCTAATATATATGTTTTAAGAGAACCTCAGCAGTGTAAAGATGAGCAGCAATGCAGCGGCGCGCTGGGTGGGTGTGTCCCGAGCAGCGCGTCTCTCCGCCGGTAACCGGCGCTGCTGCTGCCGCTGACGGAGAGCGAGACAGACGGAAGGTGGGTGGGGATATCCGAGCTATTGTCGGGATAAACGCACCTCACGCTCGGGCGGCTGAACGCTGAGCTCGCGCTAATCCGCGCAGGAGAAGACTGAATAAACAACTCGGCGTTGGCCAAGGCTTGATTTAAGGTAAGGTTCTGGATTTTTTTTTTTACCTTGTCTTCCAAGCACGCAGAGAGTTAACGCTGCACTGCGTTGCATTTGGGGCCAGACAGGACATGCATGCTGTTTATACATGTGCACGTCAGCGAAAATGACAAGATTTGAGGTCGCATGCAGAGAAATGGGTCAGAAGATAAATTGGTCAGATCAGCAGCCTGATTGCCAATGCTGCTGTCTCCATTGCACTATAGTGCAGTGGTTCTCAAACCTGTCCTGGAATACTTCCAGCCCTGTATATTTTGTATGTCTCCTTCATCTGTCACACCCGATTCAGCTCATCAGCTCATTAGTGGAGACTGCAAGACCTGAAGTGGGTGTGTCAGAGACAGGGAGACATACAACATGTGCAGTGCTGGGGGTTCTTCATGGTGAGGTTTGAGAACCAATGCACTAGTGCAAACACACTGAAATGCATGCTGCTCTTTGCTGACAGGGCTGCATGGCACAAGCTGTCGCAGTACTTGCATGTAACTGTTTGTATGCATAATAAATCAAGTCTATAGAAGGTTTCATTTTCTCTGAGGCACGTGATTTATTCAAATGATGGTACATTTGAAATGCATGGGCTTGAGATCAGTGACATGAATTAATGGTGCTTCACAATATTTGATGGTAATGTTTATTATTATTATTAGTAGTTGTAGTAATGATTTACTACATGATGTTGCTCAGAAACCAGAATGGTTTGCTTACCTAATGATTATTATTCATGTTTAGAATAGAGTTAAGGATAATTACTAAAAGCCATAACTCCTAAAAGAGCGCTAAATGTATGTATTGCATTTATTTATATATTACTTCCTCTGCTTAATATACTGAGTTAATCTGTCCCTAAAGTTTAAACTTCAAATTAATTATTTACAATGTTTAAAGAAATGTATTTCTTAAATTTCGGTTTCAGTTCTTCAGTGTAATAATTTGAGCTAATCATATTTTCTATCCCTTGATCCTAACCCTCACCTATTAATTATTAATTAATTAATTTAAACATATTCATTGCAATTATGAATGTATTATTTATTTTTTGCTCCATCGAAATTATGATGTTTTTCTTAAATCTCACAGAATATTTATATATATTTTTTAGTTTGTGTTATGCATTTTATTTAGACATTATATTTTATACATTGAACTATTTATTCATAATATTTAAATAAATGTATTCTATGTAATTTAATATGCATCTCTTCCCCCCTCCATCTCTTCCCCCCTCCATCTATCTATATTTCAATATTAATGGAAAAAAAGAAATATATATATAAAATAATAAAATATTTTATATATAAAATGTAAAAGAATATACAGTCAAAAATTGTATGTATATATATATACATACAATTTTTGACCGTATATTCTTAGTTAATAATATTTTCTTTCTCTTAAGCCTTGCTTCCACAGAATTATATTTATTTATTGGTTTTAGGTTTTAATTTAGACGTTTAAGTTACCATGGAGCACTATCCTTGTGGGAATATTTGGTTCCCACAGTGTAGGCAATACCACACACACACACACACAAACGCGCGTACAGATAACCTTGTCCCTCTGTCCCTTCAGGAATCTGACACCATGACTGCAGAGGAGATTATAAACATTAAAGAAGCAGAGATAATCAAGCTGATCCTGGACTTTCTGAACTCCAGAAAGCTCCACATCAGTATGCTGGCGCTGGAAAAAGAGAGCGGCATCATTAATGGGCTTTATTCAGATGATATGCTCTTCCTGAGGTCAGTAGGAAGCTGTGTCTTTGAATCCTACACAACTATGAAGTTTTACTTGCAGTGGCCATTTCAGTAGCCATTTACTGTGGTGTATTTTGAAAAACTGTCATCCTTAATAAATGGTAGTGCTGCTTAATGAAGTGTGAAAATGGAAAACCTACATCTGTTTCAGGTGCTGAAGTATTAAGCACACTTGCATTTCTTTTAGGAGCATCATTTTAACTTATGAAAGAAGAATCAGGTTCTATATTATTAATAAATTTTTTCTAAGGCAACTTATATTAGACGGGCAGTGGGAGGAAGTTTTGCAGTTCATCCAGCCTTTGGAGTGCCTGGATAAATTTGACAGAAAGAAGTAAGCACAGTCGCACAGTTATGAATCTGTTCAGCATTCAGGCTTGTGTTGCTTGTTTCACAGTCTTTTGGCATTTTTTAATCTTTTAGATTTCGATATATCATCCTAAAACAGAAGTTTCTGGAAGCTCTGTGTGTAAACAACGCCATATCTGCAGCAGATGACCCTGAGAATGTGAGTGTGTGTGTGTGTGTGTGTGTGGAAAATGGCATCATGTTATTCTAAAAAAGACCCACTTGTCTTTTATGTAAAATTGGGATTTGGGATTGGGAAAGTTTAATTGTATATGATATTAATATTTGTATTAACAGTATAAGTGTTACTTAGAAAAAATAGCCTTTCATTATTTAATTAATTGAAAAAATTATTACTGTTATTATCATTATCACTGAAACTGATTTATAAATTCATTTTAAGTAAATAAATGTCGGAAATTGAAAGTTTATTTATTATCATTATTATTTGATATTAAACATTCCTTTTTCTATGAAAGATTTTTTTTTTTTTTATTAGTTGTGATGATAATAATAGCAATAATTTGAAAATAAATGAAAAATGTATACAGATAGATAGTAGGTAGATAAGAATAATAATTATTATTTCTTGTACAATATTCTTCAATACTAATAAATAAATCAATAATGTTTATCCTTTGTGCAAGAAGATGCGCAAGAAGTTTTTATTGTTATTATTATTATTTTAAAATAGCCTTTAATACAAACATGTCATAGATAGTAAGTTTACAAATAAGTACATGATTTATAAATTATGCCAGTGTTTTATGCAAAATGATCAGGAAAAAGTTATGATTATTATTATATATTTTTTTTACTTGTACCATATCCTTGAATAATAAATAAATAATGTTTATCTTTTTTGCAAAATGGAAGATTTTTTTATGTAATATCCTTTAATACTTAATAATAATAATAATAATAATACATTTCAATAATAAATAGTTTTGATGAATAAAAATGGTATACAAACCAGCAAATAAATGAATTGTTTTTGTTAAAATGATAATTGCTCGTTATTTATGCAAAATGTAAAAAGTGTAATTGTAAGTTATGGTTATGTTTGTTATGTGTACCATGATAAATAAGTAAATGATTCATAAATAAATTACATAATTCTTTAGCAAAATGGAAGTTTAATGTATAATATTATTTATACCATTAAATGGCCTTTAGTTCTTAGAATAAATCTTGAAAATTAATCTATGAAATAAAATCTATTTAAATATAATTTAATACTTAGATAGATAGATAGATAGATAGATAGGGATATTTTGGGCAATCTCACATTAAAACCTCATGAATCTTAACTCAGAATGTGTCAGAAGGGTTTTATTCATAACGACTGCTCTCTTTCACACCTGCAGCTGGAGCTGACTATGCAAGATGCGGTGAAGTCCCTTCACTGCCTGGAAGAGTTCTGCCCAACCAAAGAAGACTACAGCAAACTCTGCCTGCTCCTAACGCTCCCGCGCCTCACCCACCACGCCGAATTCAAGGACTGGAACCCCAGCACGGCCCGCGTGCACTGCTTCGAGGAGGCCTGCTCCATGGTGGCCGATTTCATCCCCGCAGACCGCAAACTGAGCGAAGCCGGATTCAAAGCCACCGGCGACCGTCTGTTCCAGCTCCTCATCAAGGGAATCCTGTATGAATGCTGCGTTGAGTTCTGCCAGAGCAAAGCCACTGGAGAGGAAATCAATGAGGAGGAGGTTCTCCTCGCCGTCGATGTCCTGTGTGGGAACGGTTGTGAGGAACTGGACTTGAGTTTGTTGTCTTGGCTGCAAAACCTCTCGTCTTCGGTCTTTGCTTGTGCGTTTGAGCAGAAGACCCTCAGCATCCACGTAGACCGGCTCGTCAAACCGGCCCGGACGGGTCACGCAGATCTTCTCACTCCACTGCTCACCAAACTCTCGCCTTGCCCAGCATCGCCTCTACGGCGGCCCCAATCGGCGGATACTTACATGTCCCGCTCTCTCAATCCCGCCCTGGACGGTCTGTCCCATGGCTTGGTGGGAAGAGAAAAGAAAAGCACGGAAGGTGACGGGAAAGCAGCGGCCATGTCGCAGTCGTTCGCCAACTTTGGTTATCCTTCAGGAGGAAATGGAAGCAAAAATGTGATTGAGAGCAACGTCAGTGGTTCACCCGACAGGTGGGATAGTTCACCAAAAAATGACTGTTTGTTTAACATTTAAAAAACTGGTATGCTTTTTTATTTTAAAAATCACTTTCTCAGTTTTTTTTTGTCAATACTGTAAAAGTCAAAGGGGAGCAGTGCTGTTGTTTTGGACTCCATTGACTTCCATTGTGTAAATCAAAACTAGAGCCCGACCGATATATCGTTTCGCCGATTTTTATCAGCTGATAAGAGCCTGTCGCAGATATATCGGTATCGGTGAATATGCTGCCGATATGACAATTTTTGGGCAGAATAAACGCAGGTAAAATGCTTGTAAATTATGTATTTACGTAGTTTGTCCAGCAGAGCGTGCTCCATTGTTTGGTACTGGTGACCTGGATGAAACGCTTTAAAGCTTAAGTGTATGGAAAACAATCAAAACTCTAAACAGCGATATCTCCGCAATGACATGGGGAATCCACGCCAAATTTGGGGGATCCCTTCAGCTCTAGGAAACCTCTTGAATGCCAAATTGAGTGTCTCGAAGCCTCATTTCAATTGAGAACACCCCCGCATCGCTAGCCCCTGGGATCCAGGAGTTACAGGCGGTTTAATTCGCGGTCGGGCAAAGGAATGTTCACATTACATTCAAAGGGCATTAAAGTGCGCAAGATGTAAATTTATTGTTAAATTGTTAAATGCCCTGCCTCAATTACATATCTAATGTCACATTTAAGTGATCATTGCAAAATGTGAATGGGAAAGTGTCCAACATTTTGACTGCTACTGTACTATAATATGCACAAAAAATATCGGCCGATATATCGATATCTGCCTTTTTTAACTCCCTAATCTCAGTATCGGCCCTCAAAAACCAATATCGGTTGCTCTCTAATCAAAACAGTTTAAAAATTCTTCCAAATTTCTTCTTTTGTGTTCCATGAGTTTGCGCCCCATCCCCTTTTGAAAATTAACCATGGTTTTATTATATTAAAAGTGTAGTAACCAATTTTTTTCTGGCGCATTGAATACCATTTGTATAACCACATTTTTTTCTATAAATACCATGGTTAAAATATGGTTTGTGTAGCCAGACCGAAGGTTAATTTGTGGTTACCATGGTTTAACTATATTAATCAACAATAAAACCAAGGGTAAACATCTGTCATAAACAAAACTGCACAATTCATTGTAAAGTATAAAATACCGTAGTCAAATCTAGCTTCTAAGAGCTGGTTTCTGTGTTAGAAGGTGAAATGCGACATATGGTGGTCAAGCTTAACACTTCTAATCCTTTTAGATCCACCACAATAAACCCTGGCAGCTTTACTAGTTAAGTCCAAACAAACTTCAATGACAGTCAATATATTTCAGAGAACTTTTGTTGAATACTAAATGAAAAGTGGCAATAGAAACCATAATATTAATGTGCACTTTTTATTAAAAGGTAGAGATAATATTCCTGATTTAGTTTTTATGCTATGCTACTGTCTTTTAAATGGTAATATATATTGCATATTTAATTGTTCTTGCTTATTTCCACTATTTGTACATTTTAGGTTACTTTGGCCATCATCTAACGCTCATTCAAGGTTCATCTTTTAATCTTTAACAATATCATCTCTCTTGTTTTCATTTTCATAGTTTTTAATGTTTTATTTTCAATGTATAAAAAAAAAAAATAGGATGGAATTTGAATTCTAGCCATTTATCAGCCAACTATCAGCTTGTGGCATGAACCTGGATTTTACTATCCATGCATCCACAGATATTAAGATGTTTTCCCGCTCATTTGTGTTGACTGGTGTTCCTCCAGAGCTCCAGACGAGTGGATAAACAGCTCAGGAGGAGCGAACTCACCACGTCCTCCACTGACTCCTGGCAGAGATGGTGGAGCCACAGCTTCAGCGGAGAAATCGGAGGTATTTAAAACCATTTAGATTTAGATTACATGTGCAAATGATGACAGACTGGTCATTGCTGGTGATTTGTCTTGTGTCGTGTGTGCAGGAGCAGCTCCAGGAGTTCCAGCGGCAGCGTCTGCGGGTGCAGCAGCATCTGGAGCAGAAGCAGCAGCAGAGGCAGCTGTACCATCAGATGCTGCTGGAGGGTGGAGTTCATCCCCCAGATCAGCCCACAGACGCAGCGCAGCACAGTCTCACACAGAAGTTCCTCAACAGGTCAGATCCAGCAGGCATTCAGATGTGCAGCTGATTGATTGTGTGGCTTCTGATGTCAAGACGATGAGATTGGAAGTGCTGTAAATGCCTCTTGGACTGGAACGTGCTTACCATTAACTAACTCGTTTGTTTCACTTGTTATTGATGTGCAATTAATTTCAGGGATAACAGTAATAGCATGTGCTCTATTCTGTTCTATTCTATTCTATTCTGTTCTGTTCTAATCTATGTAGTATTATTTATATATAGAGAAAGAGATTAATCTGGAAAATATTTGGCAGTTTTGAGACTATCTGCTAATTATTATATTTGCATTTTTTTAGTTCATTTATTTACAGCGATATTGTGAACTTCTTAACTGGCTCTCATTAAATCATAAACATCTCATTTACATGATATCATTTATAGAAAGTGTGAATTATGTAAATTATGCTATTTCGATGTCATTCAAATATAATTTAATATATATTTCAGATATATTTTAAATATATTTCCTAAAATGATCAGTGTAATATCATTTTAATATGAAAATATTTGTGAAATGATCAGTAATTTACATTTTTTGTGCATAACTTGTATATATTTTGTAATTATTATTTATAATATATTTTGCCTGTATATTATCATATAAATTAATAATAGATTTTTTACTAGTGCTAGACATATTAATCTCATAATAGTTGGTCATTTTGAGATTATCAGCAATTTATTTACAATATCACATACAATATACATTTTGTTGTACATTGCTTTTCAGCAGTTTTGTAAACTTATTTTTGCAATAATTAAACTGTAAGTGTATTATGCCATTTATTAATTTTAATAATTATTCATTAAATACAATTTAATAGCATATTTGACATGTGTAATATTTTTGTATTTTTAAATAATACTTTTATAGTACAATATAAATTTATATTTTTGTATGCATTTTAGTAATTATTATTGTAATTATTAAGGCCCGAGCACTAATGGTGCGAGGACCATTTTTGAATTGTTCCGGTTATTAATAACTATTATTTTTAATTATTGTTTTAAATTATTAATTTTAGAGTAAATATGATTTAAGTACATTATAAAAACAGCTTTGCTATCATAAGTTTTATCAATATCAGCATTATATAAGGCATTAAGTACCTTGATCTCTAGACATCACCATCAGTTTTCTTGATCGTTCATGTAGGTCCATTCAGAAACTGGAGGAGCTGAACGTGGGAATGGAGGACCTGGGTGAAGACGTCCAGGCTTTGGCCCAGCAGTGTAACGGTACGGCAGCGAGCGGAGCCGGTAAACAGACCCCAGAGACCGGCTCAGGCCTGAACAAGACCGCGGTGATCAGCAGCACCCCTCAGAAGGGAGGAGGCCGAGGCATCCCGTCTCTGGACGAGTCTCCAGTGCTGGTCAACAAGAGGTTTCTCACAACCTTTGACCCTAAAAGATGAAATCACTCTGGTTTGTGAGCTGCTTGTAATGCTGATGCATCATGACAGTGTGTTTCAGGATGAGAAACCCAAATTTGTTGCAGTTCAGACGTTGGAGGACACACAGGCTGTGCGCGCAGTCGCCTTCCACCCTTCCGGGACCCTCTATGCAATCGGCTCCAACTCCAAAACACTGCGCGTCTGCACTTACCCACAATCCCTCCAAACCAGGTGCGTTCTTCTTCTCAGTATTTAAAAGGGCTAATTCACCCTACAAAAAAGACAAGTGTGTCATCATTTACTCCCCCTCATGTTGTTCCAAACCTGTATGAGTTTCTTCCTTCTGTGGAGCATGAAAGAAGATATTTGAAGATTGTTGGTAACCAAACCGTTTCTGGTTCTATTCGACTTCCATAGTATGAACAGAAGATACTGTGGCAGTCAACGGGACCCAAACCTATGGAAGCCTCATTCTGCCACTGAATAAAAAATAGTGCTGTCAATTGATTAATCGTGAATAATCGCATCCTAAATAAACGTTTTTTGTTTAAATAATACTTGTGTGTATACAGCTTATTTATTATGTACATATAAATACACATTCACACACTAAATATTTTGAAAATATGTACATGTATTTACATGAATATATTTATATAATTTAATAGTACAAATAATATATATATATATATTTTTTTCCTCATCATGACGTATTTTTGGGCTGATGCGACTTATACTCAGGTGCGACTTATAGTCCGAAAAATACGGTATATATATTTGGCTGGGCAAGTTAACGCTGACAATTATTTTATCGTGCATTAACGCAGTTTTTCATTGTGAAGACAGCAGAGAAGCGCTGAGATGTGTCCCATGATCGTGCAGGTTTCTAATAGGAAGGTGCTTGTTATAATGTTATGATCAAAGCTCTGGACTCTAGTTTTTCTATAACAAACTATAAAATATTTTCTATAAAAACGTTAATGTCCTGGCAGTGACAAACAGCCAGTTTTATATTTAATTTATTTACATTAATGTTGAGATAAATTGAGATTTAGGCAACAATAAATATTTTAACCGCTATTATGTAAAAGGAACACTTGCTGTAAAAAGCTCTTTATTTGTTTAAAGTGTTTGCAAACCAAATGTAATAACACTTTTGTTCATGTAGCAGTAGGCCTACTTTTAAATTCAAAAAGTCCACAGTGCACTACTTTTGAATGCATTATTATTTTTGTGCATAAGAATGCGATTAATTGCCCAGCACTGATATATACATAATAAATATACACAGTACACATTATGTAAACAAAAACTTTTATTTTGGATGTGATTAATCGCGATCAATTGTTTGACAGGACTTATTTTTCCTTTTTTTTTTTTTAAGGCAACATTCACACAGTTCTGACTTTTTTTTTTTTTTCAGAATTTGCGTGATATAAACACACGATTGCGATTATAAAGTATCAGTTCCCCAGAAATGGACTTTATAATGAAAAAAAGATTCTGAATTGTGAAGTATATTCTCACAATTGCAAGAAAAGATTTAGAATTGGCAGTTTATATCTTAATTCTGACTTTATAACTCGCAATTGTGATTTTATATCCAACAATTGGAAGAAAAAAGTCAGAATTGCAAGATAACAATTAACAGTTATCTTTTTTTTTTTTTTTTAATGGCAGAAACGGGCTTTCATACAAAATTGTCATAACCTTGAACATTCTTCAAAATATCTTTTAACGTCCTCTGTTCTTCCTGTCAAGTGCTCAGGGTCCAGTAAAACAGCCTGAGATCTGTTTCAAGCGTATTAAACACCATAAAGGCTCTATTTACTGCGTGGCCTGGAGTCCGTGCGGCCAGCTTCTCGCCACAGGCTCCAATGACAAGTACGTCAAAGTTCTTCCGTTCAATGCGGACACCTGCAACGCCACAGGTAACATGCCTTTCAAATAATGTCTGTCAAGTACTTTCTAATTTTCTATTTTCTAATGTCATTTATTCCAGTGACGGAAAGCTGAATTTTCGTCAGTGTCACATGATCCTTCAGAAATCATTCTAATATGCTGATTTGCTGCTCAAGAAACATCGCTTATTATAAAACATTGCTTTTCAGGATTCTTTGATCAATGGGGCGATCAATTGAAATGTGTGTGTGCGTGTGTGTGTGTGTGTGTGTGTGTGTGTGGACTGCAGGTCCTGATCTAGAGTTCAGCATGCATGACGGCACCATCAGAGACCTGGCGTTTATGGAGGGTCCCGAGAGCGGAGGGGCGATCCTGATCAGCGCTGGGGCTGGAGACTGTAACATCTACACCACTGACTGCCAGAGAGGACAGGGGCTGCACGCTCTCAGCGGACACACAGGTACACACACACACACACACACACACACACACACGTATGAACAGGATGTCATGTTGTGCTGAATGATCTGACATGCCGTTGCAGGACACATCCTGTCTCTGTACACGTGGGGCGGGTGGATGATCGCCTCCGGCTCTCAGGATAAGACGGTGAGGTTTTGGGACCTGCGTGTGCCCAGCTGTGTGAAGGTGGTCGGGACGGCCCTGCATGGAACAGGTCTGTTTTTTCCCCCGCTCCTTTACAAGCCTTTATTTAAAACATCAGGATTCCCACGTTTGTGATTAATGGGATAAAGATTTCTTGAGAGTGATTTTTGAATGAATCATTCAGATTATTTTATAAATATTCATTGAAATTTGAATTTATGGTTACGGTTAATAATATTGATAAAACAGTATTATTTGATAAAAAAATAAAAAACAAATTAGAATTGTTTTATAAAACCCAATTTTAAAACTCAAAACCAATTAAATGACAATGACCAATGTACAAAAACAAAAAATAACAAAAACAATTATAATCAGTACAATAGTATTAATTTTAATATTACAGAATATTCATATTTAGAACCAATTTCAGTGATAGTAATAATTAAATTAAAAGATGTGTAAATAATATCAATTATTATAATTAAGATTATAATAATATATATATATATATATATAGAATTATAAAAAAAATTATAACAAACAATAATAGTAATAATAATAAAATATTTTGTTATTCATACTATTAAATACAAATTAATTAATTGACAAGCAATGCAAAAATAAAACAATAATAATAATAATAATAATAATAATCTTAATTACTAATATGAATAACAATAATAATTATTGTAATTATTAAACAATATTAATACTAAACAATTCAGTGACAACAAGCAACAGCAAAAACAATCTATAAATAAACACATATAACAACAACACTAACAATAATAAAGATACATTTTTGTTATTGATTCTGTCTTCGTCCAGAGGTTTGGGTGGTTTATATCATTGTGTCATGTGACAGGAAGTGCTGTGGCCTCGGTGGCAGTGGATCCCAGTGGGCGGCTCATGGCCACCGGATTGGAGGACTGTCGCTGCATGCTTTATGACATCAGAGGAGGTCGAAGCGTCCAGGCGTATCGGCCGCACACCAGCGACGTGCGCTCAGTGCGCTTCTCTCCTGGAGCCCACTATCTGCTCACCGGCTCCTACGACAACAAAGTCATGATCACTGACCTTCAGGGTAAGTCGTGCCACACCAATAATGATGTGCTCATTATTTCTTCTTTTTCAACCCTCTCTCGAGCCCCCCGTCATAGACAGCCCATCTTTCATAATCGAATCAGTTCTTGTACAAGTAGATTTTCACTAAACATTACAGTAAATGTCACATTATAAAATAACATGGCTTGTGAATGGTTATTATTAATTAATAAAAATGAATGCGCCTGTTCTTTTGCCACATTGCAGATAATGGCTTGTGAATATTATTTAATATCTGTTTTATGTCAATTAATTGGTTTATTATTATTATTATTATTATTATTATTATTATATTAAAAATTTAATATTAAAAGCCAACTCAATAAATAATGCCAGTTATTTTTACAGAATTATTTATTATTATCAGTAGTAGTATATGTTTGGGAAATGTTTTTTTTTTTTGCCACATTGCAGATTCTGGCTTGTATTTTATATATATATATATATATATATATATATATATATATATATATATATATATATATATATATATATATATATATATATATATATATATCCGTTTCATTTCAATTAATTGGTTTATTATTATTATGCTTATTATTTACTAAATTAATTAAAATAAATAATTAAAATCTTAATAAAAGTTTATAAAAAAACAGCTCAATAAATAATTTCAGTTCATTTGACAGAATTAGCTTATTTTAAGATGTTGTGTAATAATAATAATAATAATAATAATTATTATTATTATTATTAATTATTATTATTATCAGTAGTAGTAGTATTTACCATATTATTATTTGATATATTAAAATTAATTAAAATATTAAATAACTATTATTATAATAATTTAAATTAATAAAATCACATTTAATAAATGAATACATTAATTTAAATAATAATACAAATTTATAAGAACCCACTCAATAATATCAGTTTTGTTTTTATTGGTTTTGAAAAGTACAGTGGGAGTGTTTTTTTAATGGCTGTACAGTGGTAAAAAGAACAGTTATAATAATAATCATTATTATTATTAATAATATTATTATTATAATCCCGCTGTAGTTTTAATGTCACTTTATGGAAGTAAAAAGTCCTGTGTTTTCCTGCAGGGGATCTGACCAAACCTCTGCCGGTGAGTGTGGTGGCTGAACACGCTGATAAAGTGATCCAGTGCCGCTGGCACACCACAGACCTGTCCTTCCTGTCCTCCTCAGCTGATAAGACGGTCACACTGTGGGCCTATCAGCCTTAACCCCAGCAGAAGACAAACCCAAGAGCACAGAAAACACAGGCGTGAAAGAGTGTGACCGTGTGTGTGTGTGTGTCTGTGGGTGTTTGTATTTCTTTGTAACATTACTCCAGTACACTCACATGAGAAAAAAAAAGAGAAAAGAAATGACTGTAGCTTCTCAGTCCTAGTCATGTCTACATGGAATTGCATGTCTACTGGAAGAAACAGCTTTATTGTCAAATCTATTGCAGTTCACTTAAAAACATGACAAAAGCCACGCGTAGCATTGCTTCTATATTTTATTATATTTATATTTCAAGTGAACGAAACGGTCCTGAACATGTGAGCTGAATTGTGCCTTGAGGTGATGTTCTCTGTAGTTACACTTATCGAACTGAATGTCTTGTAAATATGAGCTTATTTAATGCTAAGAACATAGCACACGTCACTATAGACCTCACTCTTTCAGCATCTGTTTATGCCGCATGAAGAGTCATGTCTTTATTCAAATAAATATAAATGAAGCAACGCTCCGTAAATACTGAGGATAAACGTTTGGTGAAAGTCGTCCTCCTCAGTGTTGATATGGTTTCACGCATTTTTAGGAATGCTTTTATTTTGGATCGTCATTTTCCTAATGCGGTTATTTATGTGCATAATATGCATCACTTTTGAGCATAAATCGAGCACCTTTTTGTATCGACGCAGACGACCGTTAGAGCACTCTGTCAGTCACCCGTTGTACAAAGAATGTGATAGTACTTTATTTGAACATGGAAATAAACACAGTTTTGAAACTATGGGGTTTAGCCTGATGAACGCTTCACTTGGTTCTTCTACAATCAAAACATCTTCATTTTGAAATTAATCTGATTATCAATGTATTGTATTGTGTTTATATTTCATAAATTAAAATTGGCATATCATATAATTTCTGAAATATAAACTTAAGATTATAATAATGAAGACAACAAAAACAATCATATATCTTTATTCAATGTATGACAACCACACAATAATAAACAACATTACTATCTTTCATATAGAGAGAACTACACATCTTTTTTTTTTTTTTAAGTAATAAATAAAAAAGTTCGGTCCTAAATGTTAAAATAAAGAATGAATATACAGCCATTACACGTGTTTATACTAGATTTCTTTTTTTGTTGTTTGCTGTCCGTTTGTTTCAGTAGTCAAAGTTGAATTTCAGATATAACATTTTCCATTTGATGGCGATGGCGAAGAAAATTCGTAACAATGCCTGCACATAGATATGAGAACATAGAAGCCGTGTTTGAGGTTATGTATCTGGGTGTTTTTCCTCATAGACTGTACAGGTGCTGGTCATTTAATTACAATATCAGAGTAATTTACGTACCTTTGGGCCTATGCAGGGTTTTTTTGCAGGCAGCCCTGTAAAACTTGAATTGAACATGAATGCAACTAGAAGAATACTAACAACATTGGCTGGCCATTCATTAGCCAAGAAATTGAACTGGAATGTCTCAAACCAAAAGACATATTTAGGCTAAGGAGGTTTGTAATGGGTAAGATAGCATGCGATATTATAAATAACATGTATGAATGACTTACTACACTCACTGTTGCTTCATGATGTGGTTGTTGAATTCAAGAGATACATGAAGCACGTGTGGACGAAAAGACTTCAGCTGCGTCCGAAACCACATGTACTTCCTTACTATATAAAGCATTAGGTGAGCGAATAATTCTGTTTGAATCATGAGTATTCATAAAAGAGTAGGTGAGAATTACCTGGCTGGTGACGAATTCTCGTGAGATTCGGACGTACACTTAAGTTGTTTTCAAATATGCCGACTTACAGTATAAAAGAGCATGTGAAGAAAGTAGTATGTCAGAAACCTCAGTATTCATAAAAGAGTAAGCGATAAATCCCCAGCTGTCTTACTGCTTCAACTCAGATTTTTAAGTGCTCATCAATGGACACTTTTCTATCCCAGGAGACTGCGGGAGATCAGTACGTCATCAATATGTCGTCATTGGACGCAGCGACTTGCCCAACTTACAAATGTGAGTATTACAAACCACAAAGTTGCATTTGTTGAACTACTGTAGTGTAAACGGTTAATGTTAGTATATTATATGTTTGTGAATTTTCTGTTAAAACATATTTCTCATGTAACAGCGGAGCTCCAGTAAGCACATGTACGTCTCCAAAGTCTATTTAATATCTAAGAGGAATACGTTCAAAAAGATTAGCATATTAGCACATTATATCATGAACAGACATGTGATGTATGTGCACTCTTATGTAGCAGAATTCAGTGTTTTCAGCACTGCTTGCATTAGATGAATGGGATGTAAATATAAACACATCTACATAAAGTAACGAAACATAAGTTATTTGTTCCATTTGTCCATTGGTATTGTTGATGAATTGAGGAGCATTTGTGTTGAATAAAAAGTGAGTTAACACATCAGCAACTACCTCAACATGTAAATGTAGTATTGAGCACATAAATTACAGAGGTAACTTGATTCTTGTCTGGATGTTACAGGGACAGGTGAAACACATCACCTGTTTGTCCAGCTCATGACTGATGAATGAATGCTGCAATCAATGAAATGAAAATCCTTGGCCGAAACCGAAAAAGAGGAAACCAAGGCAGAAACACCGAAAGAAATTAAGCCAATTATTAGTACCATTGCATTTATGGCTATGATTGTGTACTAACTTTACTAAAAGGGGTGAACCCTGCACTAGTGTGCCTTTCCCCCAAAGGCAAACCTGAGGAACTTCCTGTGCTGCTGAACAACCTGAATATGAAAGTCATTATCCTTCAGGTCTACAGTGACGAACCAATGCCCCAAACACGAACCTGAGACAGAATAGCTTTCAGTGTTAACATTTTTAATTTCCCTTTATAAAGAGAGAAATTCTGCCTTGCAGATGTAAAATAAGTCACAGACCTCAGTACTTTTATTCGGAACAAGTAAATAGCCACTAAAGAAGCCATGATTCACATCTGAAGGAGGGATCTCCACTGCTACACCCTTGAGGAGGAGTGAGGAGACTTCCTGCTGCAGAACATAGGTCTCTAATGACGCTTTTACACTGCATGGTGTTGCATGGTATGGTTTGGTTCGGTACGGCTCACTTTTGGGTGGTTTTCCACTATATTATAGTGCCTGGTACTTTTTTTAGTATCACCTCGGCTGAGGTTCCATGAGAGCCATACCATTACCAAAATGTGTCGTGTTAGGTATCCGTAAAGACCTGTTGATCAATAATTGGCCAGAGAGAGTTGTCACTATTGAACTTGCGTCAGTAATGAAATTGCTACACAAGACACCAGACCCGGTAGATATGAATCAGCACAGCCAGTGAAGGATCGGAACCTACTTTTGTTTGAACAAACACACCTTTTTTTTAACAACCAAAAAATGGTTGTTTCTTGTCTGTTGAGGACTTATAGATGACCCTCTCGTTGATAGCGGAGGAGCGGATCCAGCAATAGCTTGATGGGGTGACGTGGAATGAAAAAGTTTTTGTTGTGTGCTTGTTGTGTTACGTTTGCGGTGATGTCACGGCAGTAGAGGCAGCACAACCAAAACAACATGAGTATAATCCCGCCCACTCTAAAAGGGGAACTAAACTGCAGTGGTAGCGCAAACTGAGCCGTAACAGGCTGTGCTGAGCCTAGTCATACCATGCATTTGGAAAGCGCCATAAGTTCCTGGATACCACATTCAGGTGAACCCTGTAGAAACACGATGGATTGCAACAAAACTGTATAGCCAGTTTGGACTGTGCAGAAAATCCAAGGCGACACTCCTGGCTGTTACATGTGGCGACACCGAAAACAAGGAGAGATCCAATTGCAGGTAAGCAGTTTATTATAGGGCAAATCCAAGGGGTAAACAGTCCAGGCAGGGTCAAAACCAGAATATCCAAAAACAAAACATAAACAAGACGTGGACACAGAGCAAGGCAAGGCAAGACAAGGGCAAGAGTTGACGGACATGTAAAACGCATAGACATTAAACAAGGACTCCATAACAAGGACAGAAACAACCCAGGTATTTAAAGACATGTACAAACGATGAAAGTGGAAACAGCTGAAAACAATGAACAGTGACGATAAGGGGAAGTGAGACCTCTAGTGGACACCCAGTGATACACAGACCAGACGCACTGTGACATAACCCCCCCTCTAAGGAGCAGCTACCAGATGCTCCTCAGACACCCCAAACCGCCAGAGTCCCCCAGGGAGGAGCGGACGACCACCACGTCCTCGTGGTTAACGTCAAAGTCCCCCAGGGCGGAGCAGATGACCACCACGTCCTCGTGGTCAACGTCGGAGTCCCCCAGGGCGGAGCAGATGACCACCACGTCCTCGTGGTCAACGTCGGAGTCCCCCAGGGCGGAGCAGATGACCACCCAGTGACTTGACTTGGCTCTGGAGGGTAATCGGTGACTGGCCCTGGCTCTGGAGGGTCATTGGTGAGTCCGAGGGAATCTGACTAGACTCTGGACTGTCTGTGAAGACCTGAGGTGCCTTGGCTTCAGGCACTGTCTCTGGAAAGGTCTCGGGCACCGCCTTGGTCAAGGCATCGGGAGCGACCTCGGACACTGCATCGGGAATGGCCTCAGGCACCGCCTCGGTAACGGTCTTGGGAGCGGTCTCGGGCACCGCATTGGGAACGGCCTCAGGCACCACCTCGGCCTCCGGAACCGCCTCGGGCACCGCCTCGGGCACCGCCTCAGGCACCGCCTCGGCCCATCCGGAACAGCATCGGCCACCGCCTCGGCCTCCAGAACAGCATCGGGCACCGCATCGGGAATGACCTCGGGCAACGCCTCGGCATCGGGCACCACCTCGACCTCCAGAACAGCATCGGGCACCGCCTCGACCTCCAGAACAGCATTGGGCACCACCTCGGTATCGAGCACCACTTCGGCCTTCGGAACAGCATCGGGCACCGCCTCGGTCTCCAGAACAGCATCTGGCCTCGCCTCGACCTCCGGAACAGAATCGGGCACTGCCTTGACCTCTGGAACAGCATTGGGTACCGCCTCGGCATCGGGCACCACCTCGGCCTCCGGAACAGCAACGCTCGAGAACGTCCTCCTGGACGGCAGCAGCCCGCTCGAGAACGCTCTCCAGGCTTTGAGGAAGGGTAGACACCCGTCTCCTCGTCCTCCGTCCTTTATGACGGCGAGTCGGTGGCACCTGTACTGGCGACTCAGGCGTTGAGTCGGCCATCTTGTGCTGTGGCGCTGGGTTGGTGGCCATCTTGTGCTGTGGCTGTAAGCTGGCGGCCATCTTGAGCTGTGGCACTGGGCTGGCGGCCATCTTGTGCTGAGGCGCTGGCTCAGCAGCCATCTTGTGCTGTGGCGCTGGGTTGACGGCCATCTTGTGCTGAGGCGCTGGCTCAGCAGCCATCTTGTGCTGTGGCGCTGGGTTGGCGGCCATTCTGTGCTGAGGCGCTGGCTCAGCAGCCATGATGTGAACTGTCTTGGGAACTTCTAGGATCCTTGATAGCATCTCGAAGTAGTCGAGAAGGGTGTCAGCGGCCATCTCGGGCGTTGGTGCTGAGCTGGCAGCCATCTTGCCCTGTGGGGTGAGGCTGACTTCCATCTGGCCTCGTTCTGCGGGGTTGGTGGTTATGCACCGCAGCGGCGCTGGGTCGGCGGCCATCTTGTGCTGTGCTTCCTCTGGCCCACCTCCTCCTCGACGACATCCCCGGGTCCCGCGAAACACGACCAGGCGGGTCCCCTCAAAGCGACCGCCTCTCTCCCGCTCGATGGCTGGGGAAGAAGCGTGAATCGGCATACTGCTGGATCTCGTTGCGGACGGAGTCTTTCTGTCCAGGCAGGACAGACAGGGTCAAAACCAGAAGGCAAGAGCAAGAGCAAGAGCAAGAGCAAGAGCAAGAGCAAGAGCAAGAGCAAGAGTTGACGGACATGTAAAACGCATAGACATTAAACAAGGACTTCATAACAAGGACAGAAACAACCCAGGTATTTAAAGACATGTACAAACAATGAAAGTGGAAACAGCTGAAAACAATGAACAGTGACGATAAGGGGAAGTGAGACCTCTAGTGGACACCCAGTGATACACAGACCAGACGCACTGTGACACTGGCATTACAATATTCACTGTATATGTGATCAAATGGATCATATAAAATATTTGCTCTTCGCTCATAACCTCTACTATTTTGAATATAGGTAATGTGAATGTTGATCATGCATAATTCTTTACACAAATTCTGTATTTTGTTTGTACAGGGAGTATCTTGCTGTCAAATAAAGTTATTCAAGCATTAAAAGTCCAAAAAGTGTTTTTGTTTTTGCTTGTTTTCTCTGAAATTTAATTATATTGTTTGGTACTTTGCTGAAAGTTGCAGTGTCTGCAATGTTTATAGACATTATACTGACATCTACTGGCCAGGATGTATGAAGTTTAGACAAAACTCCCTTTTATTATTTATTTTATTTATTTAGTTTTCTATCATAAATATTCATTATGAACAAAATATGATTTTACCCAGTCATACTCATTCTTTCACACTCGCACTATATTGTTATATTGTTTGGTTTGATTAGTTTTGTTACATGTATTTGCATGATTATGCTTTCACAAGGGCCTTGAGTTCTGTTGTCGAGCACTATTTTGATTGTCCACTTTAGGCATTCTACTAACTATAACTTTTGCAAATACATGTCAACTAATTCTCATTAATTTGCAACCACATACTGTATCTACTAACTCTCAGAGTAGACTTGGGTTAGGTTTAGGGTTAGTACAATAAGCTGACACGTTTCTGATGCATGTTGTGTGTTGTGAACACATAAAAATAAAGTGTTAGATGACATTAAGCAGACAGTCTACTAATGCTCTGATGACTGATGCAAAGTCATCTGCTGCTAGTTGACATATAGTTGCAAAGAATATTTGAAGTCGACTATGAAAATAAAGTATTACCGAAAAGTATTATTATTATTAACTTGCTTGACACAACATGTTTTTAACATATCAACATGGTGGATTCTTAAAAAAGGGAGACCCAATTCATGTAGAATAAAACCTTTTTATGGAAAACTAGTAAGTCTGCATGAAGTCCTCATTGACTGTGAATGTGATTTTTCCTCACAACCTACTTTCCTTACCATATTCACTTCACTCATTAAAAGCATACTTGCTGTATTAAAATAGCATGCGGTCTGTTTGTGTTTATATTGAGACTGCAGTTCCTCAATCGACTCTTTGTGGCGTTTCACAAGTCTGTGAGCAACTGACTGAAAGAGCGTTCTATTTCGTCTTACAGTTAGGTCACGCCCATGGGGAATCCTCCTCGCTCCTGATTGGTCGATAGACGCTGTTGAACGTGTTCCATCTGTGACGTCACACGCAAGTTTATTTAGTAATTTAGCGATCAAGCAACGCTTGTTTCTTGAAGCGTGTTTTGTCTTGGGATAACAGGTGGCATGGAAATGTCCGATAGGTACTGCCATGGCACCAGGGTTGACGTGTCAAGGTAAGTTGGACAAGGTTTTGCTTAATTCTTTATGTAAAATTATTTTGCAGGACAAATAAACAGTTAGAAATTTACAAGTAGCGTAAATTTAATTTATGTCTAATAAAATGCTCAACAGAACTGAAATACTCTCTGGGTCTGCAAAGAGGTTATTTAAAACTTGTAAGCTTGCTTGTGTTTTCCTCATGAATTCAATGAACACAGGACAGTCTACACTGTGAGTCCTGTTGAGCACAGCAGCCTTGGACTTGAACCTTTGGTGGTGTTTTTAAGAGACATGTAGAGCAAAGTTTTTGCAATTATTCATAAAGGCCCAGTTAAAGTTTTAAGAAAACGCTTATTTAGCAACTCCCTTTCCTTTTTTGTTCATTGACCCCTTCCATCTTCCTCATCTTAAACAGAACTCTGTCACATGGGTAATGTGTCACTCTAAGTTGATTTATCATCTGTTTGTGCTCAAATATATTTTTGTAACCTATCACAAATCAAGCTTATCGGACTGTTTTCATGGGGATAAACAAAACCAAGTTTGGTCAGGGGTATACACACATCTCAATAAGAAGTCTATATAGTAATTTAACTTGTATAAAAATAACATCTATTTTGTTATTATTATTATTATTATTATTGTTTTTTTATTTTTATTGTTATTGTTCCTCCCCTGCTAAATGCATAAATGTAATACACAACAACAACAATTTTTTTTTTTTTTTACATTTATAATATTTGATGAATTTTTGAATGTTATTATTGGAGTGTCAGTGTTTATCAAATTATATATAACAACAACAAATAACAGCAATAATAATAATTTACTTATTATTAAGAAGTAATATAGCAATCGTTTTTTTCTTTCTTTTATTTTTTTTTTTCTTTCACATTTTAGAATATTATTGAAGTAATTAAAATTATGAAATAAATTATAATTTTTTTTTGTGTGTGTGTCTGCTGGGCATTTGGCACATGTTGGTTGCTTTTTCCTTAACCTACTGTACTAACCATCTATTTAATAAATTTCTAAAAAAAAAATCGTATTTAATGAACTTTTAAAGAATTTCAAATGAAATCCGAGTCATATATTGTATATTTTGATACAGTGTCTCCACATCCATGGCCACTGATCCCATAAAAGAGGAAATACTGAGAGATGACTTGAGGTTTTACTTCATGAGCCCATGTGAGAAGTACAGAACCCGGCGACAGTTACCGTGGAAATTAGCAGTGCAGATTTTGAAAATATTCATGATTACACTTCAGGTATTTATTGGATTATATGTTTGCATAAAGCTTGCTTTCTTTATATACTTCTGTAGCCCAGCTTAATATGCAAAGACTTCTGCAAGTAAGTGTGATTTCCTGCGAAAAATGCGCTTCTGTGGTGTTATCAAAACATTTTTCAGTTTGTTTGAGAAACCCAACAAGCTTAGCACAGTGCCTCAGCCACTCAATTTTTTGGGGTTTGTTTGACCAGTAGAAGGCAGGGGGAGTGGCCAGGAAACCTGTTTGAACACAGTTACTTTTATTAGTGCTTTATTTGGAGACTAGTGGGGCAGAAATCACACAATTCGGCTTTAAATGTAAACATTTTCTGACTTCTTGAAAGATTTGTCATTATGTGATCATAATTGAATTTTCTTAAAGCTACAGTACACATAAAGCCGTAATGTTCCACCAGCCAGACTGAAAACATGTTGTTTCCTTGTTCTTTTTCTTTTTGTTTTTTTTCAAAGCTCATACTGTTTGGATTGAATAACCAGCTTGTGGTGTCCTACAAGGAGGAGAACCTCATGGCCTTTAAGAGTTTGTTTCTGAAGGGCTACAGTGGTGCGGACGAGG
>NC_068417.1:29641857-29716857 GCF_023724105.1 Carassius gibelio
TTACGGTGTCACATGCAACTGTACAAAACGGAGCAACACATTTTAAGGCAAATTGCTTGCAAGGTCGCACAGATGATCCAAGCCCTTTATGCTCTCTATAACATATGAGTTGTCAAAATATTTGTTTTGCGATACATCCTAGAGCATTCAGGCACACCGCAGTTGTACTTAAAGTTAGGAGCATTGCTATGCAGCTTTGAGTGCTGAATAAACTCACTAACAGTCTCAGACACATGCTCACATAAACTGAATTTACAGTTGAACATTGTGTTCTTCAGTTGAGAAAAACTAAATACAGGGCTTTTTTAAACTAGCAATTTTGGATGTAGCTAGCAGATTGCCCTTATAACACCAACATACTGTATTTGGATCACCCACACCTAAATTACTAAACACTACTGAACCACATAAAAAGTAATGAACAATATATACACATTAGTTAAAGATAAATGTGAAAATATAGAATCTATTAAGGACTACTCGGGTTTTTAACTTTAAAATAGTGTGTAGTGTAGCTAGAAAGCTACATCACCACCCTGTAGGCTACTGGAAACTAAACTATACGGTTTGTATTTAAGTTGAATATACAAACACCATTACCAGATGACGATTAAAAGACAATAATTACAAACGTATATCCTACAGATACAAATCACTGCAATTACTTTGGACTGTCTAGTTATAACCAACATTAATGTACTGGCAAAACACAGATAAGTGCACATTGGTCTAACAGCGGGAAAACTGCCGCGCAAAACATTTATTTTGGCAGTGGAAAATTCCAGAGACAAGATTAAAAAAAATAAAAATAAAATACATGGACATGCGCACTTCATTTTTCTGTTGACGAGAAAGACAACGGTTGCTCCGTTTCACACACACAGCAGGGAAGAAAATTATAAAGTTACTAATTTGAGATGAATTTAATCCACCTTTGCCCAAATCCACAAACCTCATAATTTATCTAGTTGATAATAACTGTCATAATACCCACATTAAGGCCACATCTTACCTTATAACTTTATTTATCGTCGGTCATTGTAGAAGCTGTGGTAAAAGAGAGAACGCTGTTAGAGTAACTAAGATAAGCTTTAAGTAAAGCTAAAGTTAAATGTTCGACGGTGTATCTAATCAGACATCTCACAGTTAACCTAATACGGTATAATTAACACTACAACCAACGTCTTTTCATTCAAATTTGCGCGCTTAAACGTCGACGCGAGTCTGCTCCAGCTAAGTTACAAAAACATGACAACAGAACCTACAACTAACGCTAATTTGGTTCATACTTTTAAATTACATGCACTATCATATAAAAAACATCAAATTTATAAAGTTTGACATTTAAACACTTACCGCTGTCTGAATCCACCGAATGAGACCACGTAGATCAGAGAGCTCTGATGACGCTGCCGCAGTTGTCACTCAAAAAAGACGGCATTCACAGTAGTTTCTTGTAAAAGCCCCGCGTCTGCATTATTTTCACAGTAAAAGTCTAAATACGGTATTATATTGTGAATTATCACAGTTAAAGCCTGTGAAGTGGTAATAATGTAATTAACTGTGCTTCTTATTCTTACCCAAAAATACAAAATGGAAGAAATAGTTAGGACTGAACACAATCTTGCTGCTCAAGCTTTGTATGAAAATGTATATATATATATATATATATATATATATATATATATATATATATATATATATATATATATATATTTGCTTCTTTTCCATTTTCCCTTTAATTGTACTTTTACTTTCAATACTTAATTACGTTTTAACATTGAAAAAACCTAATAAAATTGCATGAAATAATTGAAGACTCCCTTCCCAGGTCATGTTTAATTGAAATATATATATAAAAAAAAAGCATGTCAAGACTTAAAAAAAGGTAATTGCTGATGCAAGCAATATACTTTTATATTAAAATAATGTGAAGAGAACTTCAACTTGTTTGGTGCTGGTACAGTACGAAATGTTGGTTGGTATTTCAATTCCATTCATTTTAACCTTCACTGCACTCTTCTGCTGGTATATGTCAACTGTTGTGGAAGAAAATTGTATTGTGTAGTGAGGCTACTTTTGAATAATGGTTCTAGTAATATCGGTAAGCTGGACTTACATGTCTGCCACCTGATTGTTTAGGTCTTCATGCTCAAAGACATAATCCTTTTTCATAAGGACTATGAATTTATGCGCTGAAGTGCAGTCTTGAACTAAGACTTGGTAGCAAGAGGAATTTCGTAGTTGTACTTCTTATGGTTGAATGTAATCAAGGTGTTTCTGATCTGACTGCATGTAGATAAATGAAACATACAAAACTTAATTTAAACTTAATTAAATAAAAAAATAAAAAATATATACATTTGTAGCTGAACTAGACTCTAAATGTTTAAAATTATGATTGTGACATCCTTTTCTGGATAGGCCGGATAGCCTCAAACGGAAAAGTAATTGGACGAACCACGACATTGACAAAGTCATCTGCAATTTCACAAATCTTAGAAAGTGCTTCCAAAATGGTATAGTAAACCAGTCATTAGATTGTTGATCACTGTTGGGGTCTTAGTAATGATGTCCAGGGTCCTTTCATTTGGGACAAGTATGATCAGTTCAATCTGCCTCTCAGTGTTTTATCTTTTTTCATTGGTAATATCCAATCCAGTCATTTGAGCTGCAGCAGGAATGTAGTCAGCCACACCTGAATAGGAAAGGAAAATAAAAATGTGTTAATGTGTTGACATTTATTAAGTGGGACATTGGTGAAATTAAGAGAAACCAAACCTTTTGGCATAGGTGGTGATAACTGGGGGTTAGCTCTCACACTTGGCTTTAAGATAGGAAATAAGACTTGGATCTTGGTGGCCAGCCACTGCAATATGGATAGTATAGGATAATTGATAGTAATTGCATATTGTTGACACTCTGCAAGCAGTCCTTGGCTATATAGAGGCACATTTTGAATGCTTTATCCTAACACAGGGGTGCCCAATCATACTCATGTAGAGCCACTATCTTGCAGAGAATTAAGGCATCTGAACCAGCTAGTCAAGGTCTTCGGGATTACAAAAAAACTTTTAAGCAAGGGTGTTGGGGCAGGTTGGAACTAAACTCTGAAGTTTATTGGCCTGCCAGGAACAGGATTGTACATCCCTGACATAACAAAAAGAGATAACTAAAATTAATAAAATTTCTTACACCAACATTGTGCTTTCTCAGTAATACACCATCAGCATTCATCTTCCAGTTGTCCTTCACTGCAAAGCAGACCAAAATGATTTGCACCCTTAAAGTGCACCTGTCCAGGTAAGCAGTGAGCTGGTACCCAAAAACTTGCGATCAACTCTGACAACACGTGCAATGATAAAAAAAAAAAAAACACTGGAGGATCCAAGTCTTCAAGGAATCTAGACTGCAGTCACCCAAAGACATTTGCCACTTAATAAAATAGAATTAAAATACATCATTCCTGAACAGGCTTAAAACTTTCAATGCTTTTTCCACTAGAGAGTTCCTAGAGTTCTGAAATAAAAAAAAGGATTGTACAATTTTTACTTAAAGCCAGAAACACACCACACAATTTTCCACAGATTTTCCACTTGCCAACAACAGTAACTGAGGTAAGTGTTTCTTGGGAATGTTGCACAACTACCGTCTATGGTACCACTGGTGTAATTCTCTCCTCGTTGCCCTCTTTGATATTTTCAACTGCTGCCAAAGTTGAAAAACTAGTGTCGGACAAGAATCACATTAGCCCCATTTGTAACGTGACAGATCATGGTGAAAAGATTAACAATAACTCAAATACTGACAAAAAATAGTCTGTACTGTGCTGTCAAATCATGCACTGGAAGTACAACAGGAAACGCTTGACATTCGTACTTGTGATGTCAAACTTTGCCTCCACTTTTAGAGGCAAAAATGTATGGATTTTTTCTTTGGCCATGGATACAGCTTGAACAAAACCAGTATTCAGTCCAATTACAGCAGAAGTCTGTAAGACAATGCTTGGTGAAACCTCATTGGTTAACCTGACATTTTCATTAGATGAGCAACAATGATGGTTTCAATTAGAGGTGGTGTAATAAGAGCCTGGACTGGACATAATGGCAAATAAGAAAAATAAATGTTTCAATACGAATGTGCATTCTCTATTAAATATTGTGGATTTGTATAAATGCCATTCTCTATTTCCAATCAATCTTTAAATAGACTGCTGTACTTTTGAAACTCTTACCCTTAAAATTATCAGCAGCCACTGCAGCAGAGTACAGTACAGACTAAATTCCATGGGTCAACAGCAGGGGTTTG
Organism: Carassius gibelio; assembly: GCF_023724105.1. NCBI lineage: Eukaryota > Metazoa > Chordata > Actinopteri > Cypriniformes > Cyprinidae > Carassius > Carassius gibelio. The sequence goes on from NC_068417.1 coordinate 29,646,166, forward strand.
GCATACTGGAAGGCAATGCCATTCTGCTTTGCTTTAAGATCTTCCCCTGCCAGCTCAAGTACATGGCCTCCAGTAGTAAGCTATAGATACAATTTGATGGTTAATTCTTGATGGCAACACTGCAAGGGATGGGACTAAAAAAGACCAAGATAGATTGTTGACATTGAAGATTTAAACATCTATATGTTACAAAAATAAATAAATAAATAAATAGCGTAAACTCACATAAGAGCAAACTCAGGAGGTGTGCTCCTTGTCAAGGCTTTCATGTCTGAGTACACAAGACTTGCCACCTGTAGATTTTGTGTAGAGCATGTAGGATATGTCCCCAAAACCTTCAAACTTGCTGTTTTAAGCCTCTCATCAAAACAGAAATAAACACAACTAGACCCCAAAGAACTAGTTAATTACAGACAGGTCCCGAATCTTCCTTTTCTGTCCAAGATACTAGAAAAGGTAGTTTCAGTGAACATCCCTGTCTTGTACCTCTGTGAAAATCAAAACAAGAATACTTGTTTGATGTTAGAACTTTTACACACAGACTAGAGTACAACAATTTATTCCATGAAATTAAATTATATATGAGCTTAAACTTCTTCAATACGGCAAATAGGTAAGGCCACTCAATTTTATCGAATGCCTTCTCTGCATACAGTGACAGAATGGCTAGATCTTGCTGCAAGCCTCTGGAAGAGTAAATTATGTTAAAAGACACCTAAGATTAGAGGAAGAGTTACGTTTTGGTATGAAGCCCTTTTGATCTGGATGCACCTAATTTCTAATTACTGTATTTAGTGCATACTAAAGTTTTCGCCAGAATTTTGTTTATCTGTATTTAAGAGTGAAATCGGTCTATAAGAACCCAGTTCTTCTGGGAGTTATGGCAGAGCTTGTCATTGATTTTCCAAAAAGGTTTTTATGTCCTGTTTTAAGTCACTGGACTGTAATCGGATATAATATTATTATGATATTTAGTTGTACAAACCTGGGGCATAAGATTACTATCCAGAATTAGATTGTATTTGGCTTTAACTCAAAAAAGCACAATCCATGAAGCCATGCGCACCCCTGGTGGAGATCTTAGTTTGCAAAAATCCTGAAATGTAAAATTAAATGCATATAGTAAACTCCAGTCCTTGGGACCTAAATACCTGAACATTTTAGACTTCTTGCTACTTAAAGCTCATCGGTGTGTGTTGTTTCGTTAAACAAGGAGACACCCAAAACATTCTGGGAGGTGTGTCCTGAAGACTGGAGCTCACAATCAGTATGACAAAGCAAAGTTGGCAATAGCCTTCAGAGGCAAAACTGCACCCAATTGAACTCTCATGGGAAACAAAGTTATTTGGTTTCCAAATACTGTGATGAAACTTTGTGATGTATTTAATGCTAGCAGGGTGACCAACGTAATGGTGTCCAACTTAGCAGTGACCATGTGCACAGTGAACAAAATGACCTGAGTGAACTCAGGGATGGAAAGTTTGCCTGCCAAGAAGGTCTTTTTGACTAAGGTGCAGACTACAGGAACAGCATCTAAGATCCATTTCCTTAGAAGAATAAAAAATGAACGACAATCTACAAATAGCCATTTCAGACTACTAAAGGGAATATATTGTGTACCTTAAATGTGGTGCAGTTGTTTCCTTCATCTTCACTGATCAGATATTGGGCTTCACAAATGCCCTGAACTCCATCCTACATCAGAATGAATATTCAGATTTAACATCTAGATTCATATTATGGATAATTAATCTTCATTTCATCAAGTATCACCTCTTGAACCTCAGATGTTCTGGTTCTTCCTGAGGTTGAGCTAAAAGATGTTCAGAATTCCTCTGTGCAGGTTGATAACAGTTGTTGAGACCAAAGAAGGTGTGAATAACTTTCCAACCAAATCATTGGTGTTCTCAAACTTAATAGGAATCAGAGGCTGAGCAGCCACTCCTGAGGAGTGCTTAGTAGCAACAAACATATCTATAGGCCAAATACCACTTTACTCAAACAGCCGAGGATTCGTAAGCTGAAACAAATAAGTAAATTTTTAACAATTATGTTATTCTTTTCAATTATATCTCTGGTCAGTAACAGAACAAAGCTCCAAGTTGGCATTAAACTCTTCTGGTACCCTAAGAAGCAACGTATTCTCAGTTGCAGCACTGATGGAAACCTTGCTGTTGATCTTAATGCCAGCTCAGGCCAGACCTTCCTGGTGATGTCTACTGAAGACCATAAATAAAGAAAAGCTTTTGATGATTTTTGATCTCAAAATGTATGTTTAGTGTCTACTTACTGAAAAATTAATGAATGGACAACAAATATTGATTTGTGCTGTAAATATTTTATTACGCAAATAGAGAGATACATGAGAAAACCACAGTGTAGGAAATCAGCTGCCAAAGGCAATGGTCAATTGTGCTATTTTGACATACCAAATACAATAACATGATTAGCTCACCAGAGGCAACAGTGTTTTATTTGAACCTTACAGTGGCATAATGGACAGCCTCTGCTTCTGTATCATCACCCAAGTATGGGACTGAAGATGCAGGTTTTTTTTCAAAACTAACGCTGGAATAAAGAATGTCTTGATTGTCGGCATCTGCTTTTTGCGTGAAGTCAGAGGGTGCAGTGTTGTTGTGCACTGAGTCACACTGATGGGGGAAAGACAATATGAGAAAAATCTGCATTTTTAAATAAGTGTATGCAAAATTAAATTTAGTGTCAGCCAACTTTACCTGAACCCCCTCCTCCCCCTTTTCAATCATGTGAGTTTTAGACAAGTTACATATTCTCCTCCTTAAAGAAACACAGGTATTTGTATTTAATTCATTTTTTATTACAAGATATATAATATTACACATTTCCCTTCAGTATAGCTTCTAATTTTACTGTTTGGTGTTTTTCAAAAACCTAAACCTTCAAATGAAATTTACTGACCTGTACCACAGGATTCCTATGAGAGCAAGAGTCAGAAAAACACACAGTATGACAGCCGTGTTTCGTAGAGCTGTGCTCTCCTCTTGGTCTGTACAACACAAATTTATTTCAAAAAAACAAATGCACTCAAATAGGCTGCAACAGTCAATATACAGTATTGTTCAAAATAATAGCAGTACAATGTGACTAACCAGAATAATCAAGGTTTTTAGTATATTTTTTATTGCTACGTGGCAAACGAGTTACCAGTAGGTTCAGTAGATTGTCAGAAAACAAACAAGACCCAGCATTCATGATATGCACGCTCTTAAGGCTGTGCAATTGGGCAATTAGTTGAAAGGGGTGTGTTCAAAAAAATAGCAGTGTCTACCTTTGACTGTACAAACTCAAAACTATTTTGTACAAAAAAAAAATTTTTCTGGGATTTAGCAATCCTGTGAATCACTAAACTAATATTTAGTTGTATGACCACAGTTTTTTAAAACTGCTTGACATCTGTGTGGCATGGAGTCAACCAACTTGTGGCACCTCTCAGCTGTTATTCCACTCCATGATTCTTTAACAACATTCCACAATTCATTCACATTTCTTGGTTTTGCTTCAGAAACAGCATTTTTGATATCACCCCACAAGTTCTCAATTGGATTAAGGTCTGGAGATTGGGCTGGCCACTCCATAACATTAATTTTGTTGGTTTGGAACCAAGACTTTGCCCGTTTACTAGTGTGTTTTGGGTCATTGTCTTGTTGAAACAACCATTTCAAGGGCATGTCCTCTTCAGCATAGGGCAACATGACCTCTTCAAGTATTTTAACATATGCAAACTGATCCATGATCCCTGGTATGCGATAAATAGGCCCAACACCATAGTAGGAGAAACATGCCCATATCATGATGCTTGCACCTCCATGCTTCACTGTCTTCACTGTGTACTGTGGCTTGAATTCAGAGTTTGGGGGTCGTCTCACAAACTGCCTGTGGCCCTTGGACCCAAAAAGAACAATTTTACTCTCATCAGTCCACAAAATGTTCCTCCATTTCTCTTTAGGCCAGTTGATGTGTTCTTTGGCAAATTGTAACCTCTTCTGCACATGCCTTTTTTTTAACAGAGGGACTTTGCGGGGGATTCTTGAAAATAGATTAGCTTCACACAGACGTCTTCTAACTGTCACAGTACTTACAGGTAACTCCAGACTGTCTTTGATCATCCTGGAGGTGATCATTGGCTGAGCCTTTGCCATTCTGGTTATTCTTCTATCCATTTTGATGGTTGTCTTCCGTTTTCTTCCATGTCTCTCTGGTTTTGCTCTCCATTTTAAGGCATTGGAGATCATTTTAGCTGAACAGCCTATCATTTTTTGCACCTCTTTATAGGTTTTCCCCTCTCTAATCAACTTTTTAATCAAAGTACGCTGTTCTTCTGAACAATGTCTTGAACGACCCATTTTCCTCAGCTTTCAAATGCATGTTCAACAAGTGTTGTCTTCATCCTTAAATAGGGGCCACCTGATTCACACCTGTTTCTTCACAAAATTGATGACCTCAGTGATTGAATGCCACACTGCTATTTTTTTGAACACACCCCTTTCAACTAATTCAACTAATTGCCCAATTGCACAGCCTTAAGAGCGTGCATATCATGAATGCTGGGTCTCATTTGTTTTCTGAGAATCTACTGAACCTACTGGTAACTTGTTTGCCACGTAGCAATAAAAAAATATACGAAAAAGCTTGATTATTCTGGTTAGTCACATTGTACTGCTATTATTTTGAACAATACTGTACATTCAACAATATGTATCATGAGAGATGTGTTACCTCCTACAGCACAGGAATACTGTTGAAGCTCTTCATCGCTGACTGAGTCCAGGTACAGCTTGTTGACTTTAGTGAATCCATCTGTTACCTGTCGTCCGTTCTTGTACCAGATGTAAGTATGTTTGTTGTTCAAAGTGCATTTAGTTAAACAGTTTAATATCACTTTTTCACCTCCTGAGACAGTGGACGGGCTCCTTGTCACTTGTGTATCTGAAAAACCCAATTGTAATAAGTCAAGCTGAGCCTAACACTGAATTTGACTAACATGGAAAACAAAATCTCTTTCATCATTATTTATTACCTGTAACAGTAAGAGTGACTCCAGGTGATCCTGAGTATTCATCTGAATTGGTGATGAACCTGAATCGATATTCTCCAGAGTCGATGCTCTTGAGCTCTTTGATTCTCAGTTTGTTCCCCACATACTCCACACGACCAGCAAACTGATGCTCCTCACGCAGATCCTTTACGTCAGGCCGACCGTAATGCCAGAATGTTTTATTTACAGTATCACTAGAGGGATGTGAGTATGAGCAGGAAATGTCTACTGTTGATCCAACTAAAGCACAGACTCTTCTAGAGGAGTAAGTCACATCCCAGCAGCCGCTCGGAGAAACACCTGAAGAGACGCCGATTATTAATTCGCAAAATTTACACATTTGGTCAAACAGTGTATTACTTTAACACTCACACAGATAAGAGGATGAATGTTCACGGTCTGGATTAATAAAACAAGAATATTTGTCATCATTTGTGCTGATTGACACGCGGGACCCTGTATCGAAATCCTTTCCGTTCTTCATCCAGTTATAAGAAACTCCAGAGGTGCAGGAAGAGGCACAGGTCAGTTTTATTCTCTTATCTGTCATGTCTATAGATTCAGGATTCCTCTTCACCTGCAGGACTGAGTTAATGTAAAACTTAAGAAAACTTCATCACAAGTCAAATCAAAACAACTGAAGTGACCTGAATCTGGACTCAGTTTCACCTGTGACTGTAAGATTGACGGCTGCTGAGCTGAGATGTTTAACTCCATCCTTCATGATGAACATGAGCTGATACTGTCCAGAGTCTCTCTCTCTCACGTCTGATATTGTGAGTGTTGAATGGTAGTTTGTGATCATCTGCTTCACCCGTCCTGAGTAGTCTGAGTCTAAAGTCAAATCTTCAGGTTCGTTGTTTTTTCTCCAGTTTGTACTTTGTTTTTCGGTGAACCAGAACCCAGTTTTGATTTCGATGTTGACGTAAGAGCAGCTCAGTGTCACTTCTGACCCCTTCGCAGCACAAATACTCTTTTGACTGCAAGTCACAGAGGGCTGGTCCAGTGTTGCAGGCCCTGAACAAGGAAACGTTTCATTATAGAGATGTTTTAGGAACAGTGTTCATACTAGCTAATATTGCTAAAGCAACAGTGCATGACAGATCTGTTGTCCACATCCATTCAACCTTGTTACTGAATTTAGTTCGGTTTTAAATACTGTCAAAAAGTCTGTTTTAAATGTATCTATATGCATTCATTTTTTAATGTATGAAGAGAAAATCCTGTGAGACGAACATTCAGACTGACATTCAGCTCGACTGGACAGTTCAACTGACTTTAAATTATTTTAACAGCTTGAAAACACAGAGCAATGATCAAAATCTATCAAGATAATGACTCTTGGAACATGCCATTGAGCCACATTTAAATGAAAACATTACAAAGGGAAAATAATAACACAATAATGTTCAGACCTGGAATGAGCAGCAGCAGAATCAACGATGAGAGTCTGGAGTTCATGTTCTTCACTTTGTGTGAATTCACATTTAGGGTACAATGAAGGACAGCTGCTCAACCTGAAAAAAGACACCTACAATTTCACTATGACTCACTTGAAGGGACATTACAGTTTACTGATTCATTAGTCTGATATCATCATTCATGCTACCCCATTAAAATCATGAATATAGTCGCATTTTACTTAAGCTGACATTTTAAATTCAATTAAAATTAAGATTTACTTACATTACATTCCTGTTGTTCTCGGACGGTTTTTGCTGTTTTTACAGTCTGTTGTAGAAACTGTTGCTGATTTTCTGCTTATCTTGTTTCCTTCCTCTTTATTTTTGACACACTGGGGGAAATGAAGTTACTTTTTAAGATGCTTACTCTTCAGAAAGCGTTAACCGCCAAACTCAACTGAGGAATTCAGTATGAGCTGTTAAATGAGCTCTTTAAATTAAACCTCGAGATACTTTGTTGTTTTCTTTTAATAATTGATTTTCTACACGTAATTTCACAAAATCTAAATAGACATTTTCAGCAGATTTTCTTTTTTTAGGGTGAACTATTGCTGTGTTGGTGTTGGTTTTTTAGCAGTAGACTTACCAGAGCCTGCTTTAATGCAAACATTACATTTGATCATTTTTCCTGCAAAAACTTTGGTAAATGGGAATCTTAAGTTCAAGAAAACACATACATACACACATTTATTTATTTATTTACATTCAACTGCACCGTGAGATGCCATTTATTTTATTGGTATAGCCATATGATTATGGGATATCACAAGCAGCAACAGACACATCTTCAATAACCAACAAGATAAATCTTAGAAGACAGGATGCTTTATTATGTTGTTATTCTCTGGACTACAGTAAATAATAAAATCTAAAAGGTAATAAAATGTGTCGTATTTTAGTCGCACAAGACTCAAAAGTCAACAGAAGTCCATGAGACTGTACCTGGGGTTCAGCACACAGTTAATGGTAATGTGTTACATTCAGCTGGGTCTGCAGCCAAACAGACAAACCAAGAAGAGAGTCCAGCAAAAGAGAGATTTGGAGCAAACAAGGACAGTTCACTAGATGTCGCTGTCTCCAAGCTGTCAGATCACTTTCAGAACATCTTATTTATTATACTACTGGTTATAAACAGATTTTTTTTTTCTTGACCAATGGGTGGTGCTGCCTTTTCAGGAAATCACAGAAGTAACTCTTCCAAGTCTACAGAGCTGTTTAAACAGATCATAGCCCTGCTTGAATTTAAATTTCAAGAAAACACAATATGTTTTTTTCATTGTTGCTGTTTGTTTGTGTGTGTGTGTGTGTGTGTGGTTAATTCATTTATGACGGAACAGTATTATAAAGTGTTACCTAGAATTATTTTTCCACAATAACAGTCATCATTACTGTGGTTACAGTTATCTACTGAAATATAAAACCTGGACAGTCATTTAGTTTTGTTTTAGTTTTGTTCATTTGTGAAAAGTAGTCATTGATATGTCTATGACATCACTGGAATGTTACTTCTGACTGTTGCTGGGTGATGATGTCACTGAAAGAACACAATTACATCACTCCAGCAGCTCTGATGGACAATCAGCAGCTATAGATTAAGACATCTGGAACATCTGAATCTGAGACAAAAAGAAGATTATAAAACATTTTAAGAATCTTTTTTGTAGCAATGCATTTCCAATATTATTGCAGATTCTGTATATCAATGATTTCTCACCTCTTTGTTTTTGCTTTCAGTTTGGTTATGAAAGGAGATTTTGATGAAATACCTGTTGAATCATAATTCATTAACATTCTTATAATCTGAATTAATTTCAATATATGTTGTGCAATTAGATAATTTACTCACCACATCCACAGAGCCGCTATTGTGAGAAACTGAGGTAAAAACACCAGCAGAGTGACGGTATAATGGCTAAACGCTGTGCTGTTCACTGAATCTTCACAACACAAAGAAGTGATTCATGACTTTCAGAGAAACCGCCTGAATGTTGCACACATTTCACACTGAAGCACATGTATCATGAGAGATGTGTTACCTCCTACAGCACAGGAATACTGTTGAAGCTCTTCATCGCTGACTGAGTCCAGGTACAGCTTGTTGACTTTAGTGAATCCATCTGTTACCTGTCGTCCGTTCTTGTACCAGATGTAAGTATGTTTGTTGTTCAGAGTGCATTTAGTTAAACAGTTTAATATCACTTTTTCTTCTCCTGAGACAGTGGATGGGCTCCTTATCACTTGTGTATCTGAAAAACACAATTGTAATAAGTCAAGCTGAGCCTAACACTTAATTTGACTGACATGGAAAATAAGTAGGTTAAAAAAAAACATCTTTTTTTGAAACCAAGCTTTCCCTTTTGTGTATGTGTGTGTGTGTGTGTGTGTGTGTGTTTGGGGGGACGGGGTTATTTTCATATTTCCTCCTCAGTATATAACAGTTTGAAAAGGACTGCCTCTGCAGAAGAAGATCAACGCCTACTTCTGCATCATTGTTTCTTTAGCCCTGGCCTCAAGTTCACGTATGTAGAAGGTAAGAGGCCAGTAAATAAGACAGAGAACCAAACACTGGCAGGGTTTGCATGCATCATGAAAAACCTGGAAAATTGTTGGCTAATTTAACCCATCAAAAGTACACACACACAGCAGTGAACACACACACACTGTGAACACACACCCGGAGCAGTGTGCAGCTATTAATGCTCCGGCACCCGGGCTCATGCAGCCCATCTACTTTATTTGATTCCTGTAGATGTTTTTTTTTTTTTGCTAAACTACAGTCAGACCATTCTGTTTTTGCTTCAGATTTTGAAATTACATCTCATTTAATTGTATCTATTCTAATTTGAATAAGAAACTGCTCTTGTATGTAGCCTCTTTGTTTGGATCATGATTAAAATGCAGTGGCTGACATAAAAACAAAACCTCATTCATCATTATCAGTTACCTGTAACAGTAAGAGTGACTCCAGGTGATCCTGAGTATTGGTCTGAGTCAGTGATGAACCTGAATCGATATTCTCCAGAGTCGATGCTCTTGAGCTCTTTGATTCTCAGTTTGTTCCCCACATACTCCACACGACCAGCAAACTGATGCTCCTCACGCAGATCCTTGAAGTCACCAGGCCGACCGTAATGCCAGAATGTTTTATTTACAGTATCACTAGAGGGATGTGAGTATGAGCAGGAAATGTCTACTGTTGAGCCAACTAAAGCACAGACTCTTCTAGAGGAGTAAGTCACATCCCAGCAGCCGCTCGGAGAAACACCTGAAGAGACGCCGATTATTAATTCGCAAAATTTACACATTTGGTCAAACAGTGTATTACTTTAACACTCACACAGATAAGAGGATGAATGTTCACGGTCTGGATTAATAAAACAAGAATATTTGTCATCATTTGTGCTGATTGACACGCGGGACCCTGTATCGAAATCCTTTCCGTTCTTCATCCAGTTATAAGAAACTCCAGAGGTGCAGGAAGAGGCACAGGTCAGTTTTACTCTCTTATCTGACATGTCTCTTTCTCTAAACACAGGATTCATCCTCACCTGCAGGACTGAGTTAATGTAACACTTAAGAAAACTTCATCACAAGTCAAATAAAAACAACTGAAGTGACCTGAATCTGGACTCAGTTTCACCTGTGACTGTTAGATTGACGGCTGCTGAGCTGAGATGTTTAACTCCATCCTTCATGATGAACATGAGCTGATATTGTCCAGAGTCTCTCTCTCTCACGTCTGATATTGTGAGTTTTGAAAGGTAGTGTGTGACCGTCTGCTTCACCCGTCCTGAGTAGTCTGAGTCTAAAGTCAGATCTTCCGGTTCATTATTTTTTCTCCAGTTTGTACTTTGTTTCTTGCTGAACCAGAACCCAGTTTTGATTTCGATGTTGTAGTTAAAGCAGATCAGTGTCACTTCTGACCCCTTCGCAGCACAAATACTCTTTTGACTGCAAGTCACAGAGGGCTGGTCCAGTGTTGCAGGCCCTGAACAAGGAAACGTTTCATTATAGAGATGTTTTAGGAACAGTGTTCATATTAGCTAATATTGCTAAAGCAACAGTGCATGACACATCTGTTGTCCACATCCATTCAACCTTGTTACTGAATTTAGTTCGGTTTTAAATACTGTCAAAACGTCTGTTTTAAATGTATCTATATGCATTAATTTTTTAATGTATGAACAGAAAATCCTGTTAGAGGAACATTCAGACTGACATTCAGCTCGACTGGACAGTTCAACTGACTTTAAATTATTTTAACAGCTTGAAAACACAGAGCAAAGATCAAAATCTATCAAGATAATGACTCTTGAAACATGTCAAAGAGCCACATTTAAAACAAAACATTACAAAGATAAAAATAATAACACAATAATGTTCAGACCTGGAATGAGCAGCAACAGAATCAACGATGAGAGTCTGGAGTTCATGATCTTCACTTTGTGTAAATTCACACATAGGCTTCAATGAAGGACAGCTGCTCAACCTGAAAAAAGACACCTACAGTTTCACTATGACTCACTTGAAGGGACATTACAGTTTACTGATTAATTATTCTGATATCATCATTCATGCTACCCCATGCTACATGAATATAGTCTCATTTTACTTAAGATTACATTTTCAATTCAATTAAAAATTTTAATTACGTTCCTGTTGTTCTCTGACGTTTTTTTTTTTTATTTATTTATTTTTTTTTACCTTCTGTTGTAGAAGCTGTTGCTAATTTTCTGTGCATCGTGTTTCCTTCCTCTTTATTTTTGACACACTGGAGGAAACTAAGTTACTTTTTAAGATGCCTACGCTTGAGAAAATGTTTACGTCAAACTCAACTGAGGAATTCAGTTTGAGCTGTTACATTACCTGAGCTCTTTAAATTAAACCTCAAGATTTTCATTGTTTTCTGTTAATAATTTATTTTCTACAAGTAATTTCACAAAATCTAAACAGACATTTTCAGCAGATTTTCTTTTTTAGGGTGAACTATTGCTGTGTTGGTGTTGGTTTTTGAGCAGTGGACTTGCTTTAAAGGTCCCGTTCTTCATGATCCCATGTTTTAAACTTTAGTTAGTGTGTAATGTTGTTGTTAAGAGTATAAATAATATCAGTAAAATTCGAGCCTCAATGCCAAGCGAGATATTTTATTTAAGAGAATTCGCTTCCATCAAATGACCAATTTGGACTATATACCTCTACTTCCTGCAGTAATGACGTCACTAAAACAGTTTTTTGACTAACCTCCACCCACATGAATACACAAAAAGGGGGCGTGGCCTTGTTGCGCTCCCACGGAGAAGAAGGAAGAGTTGTGTTTGTCGCCATGTCTCGAAACGCTGTTATTTTCTTTGTTTGGCCTTCCCAGGGACACTGTACTTGGAGATTAATGGTTACAATTTATAACTCGGTTCCCAAAAATTATAATCCACATGTAAAAGTACAACTTCCTCAATCTCAATCAGTTTAATGCCGGATTCACACAAAGATTATTCCTGAAAGATGGAGCAGTTCCCTCTTTGTCTGGAGAAAGCGTTGTTTATGGACCACAAAAGATAAGTGTATTTTATTATTTAAGTTGGTGCGTTTAACAGTTTCTGTAACTTATTACACAAAGGGCAACGCTGTTTAGCTTTGTTAACTAGATGTTAGGGCTGTGCAAACAAACGAATGCGATTTTCATGCGCATCTCGTCAGTAAAAACGCTCCTGTGATTAGAAGTACATCTCCAGCATGTGCGTTCAGATCAGGATTGCCAGGTTTTCAAAACAAATCCTGCCCACTTGCTTCTCAAAACTAGTAAAAAACTAGCCCAATCACTTTTCCAGGAGGGCAGCATTCGCTAACCCAGCCAACATTTCCATGTGGGCCCCATGTGGGTTTTTGTTGGGCCCAGCATGGGCAACCCAAATGGGACCCATACATTTTTGTCCATCGGCACCACACGATGGGTCCATAGTGGGTTCCAAGTGTTCTTTAGAGGGGCCCACATGGGTCCCAAATGGGTTCTAATAGCTGGGGCCATGGTGGGCCACATGCAAAACCCTTATGAGGATAAGATGGGTGATTACACTGGACCCACAAAATGCCCCTATATTGGGTTTTAGTGGGACCACAGTGGGTCAGAACTGGGCCCCATTTATGTCTTTATTAATTCCTTTGGTTAAAGTTAATGTGCTAATATTCAATAAAACTCTGAATTAAAATGTTTTATTTACCTAAAAAATTGGTTCTTAATACATTTTAAATTACATGTTAAAATATTTCAAATGTGAAGAAAATTACTTTAACTCAGAATCTCTAAATATTTTTTTTATTGGGAAAAACAAAATAAAACAAAACAGGATAAAAATACATTAACACTTTCTATGAAGACCATATTTATAATACATTATAAGGATACTCTTAAGGCATTACTGCATTAATGAATGAATAATGCATTGTAAAAAAACTTATAATATGTTAGATCAACTTGTGAATAATCATAAAAATTGTAATACATCATAATATAATTCATCAATCCATTATAAGCAACTTTGCCAATACATCCCAACTAACTCTCAGTAGAGTTTTAATATGCTCAAGAATGGTAGAATCTAGTATGGTAGACTAAACTGACGTACTTGCAAATACACCTATGTAAGTTTATCTGTTGGTTGACAATCTAAATAAAGTGTTGGCATATATTTAGAGTAGCAGACATACTAATACTCTAATGACCACTAGTTAATATAGTTGCAGAGTTACTCAACAGCTGTCTAAGGGGAACCATCAAAATAATCAAACTGATATTACAATAAAATAGTTCAAAGCAAATGTGTCATATTACAAATTCATCTGATCTGATATCTTATCTCATGGCTGTTTGAGAAAAACATTTTTTTTTTAATTATTATTATTATTATTATTACTACTACTACTACTACTTATGTCTTTGACTGCTTTAAGTAAAGTAGCATCAGAAAAATGGCAAGATATGAGACTTATAATACAACTATGATAAATATAATCCATTGTAAAAGTGGATGCAACGTTTTCATTGTGTAATAAATAATCATACTCTTAAAAGCTATAACCACAAATAAGTAAATATATTAAACCTGTCCTTATGAATATTCATGAGATGAACCAACATATTATAAGTTGTATTATAATGCATTCCTTATAATGCTTTAAGAATAACCTTATAATGTATAATATGGGCTTCATAGAAAGTGTTAATACAAAAATACTTGAACAGAACAGGATGAAATGGTATTATTCCAGGGCCTGTGCAAACTTCTCAGCTTCATACCTAAAAAAAAAAAAAAAAAAAAAGGAAAGAAAGAAAAACAGAAAAGGCAATTATTTTTAAATACTACTAAAACATTCACAAAAGCATTAAAAAGCATGCATGGTTATAATTAAGTTGCGCCAGTACTTAATATTTTTCCCAAGTGACAAAAATGTCACTTAAAGGGATAGTTATACTGTAATTTAATTTTTTATTTTTTTATTTTGTTATATATTCAATAACACAAGTTATTGCTTCACACCAACAGCTTTATTCATGATTAATCTTTTATTTTTCAGAGCTGAACTTTAACAACACAGAATTACCAGAATATTAACCATATTTCATCAATGAACATACATATAGCTTACAAGTAAAATAATAGATCACATTTTGCCAGTGGAAAATAAATGGTGTAAATATAAAAATAAAAGTCTAAAGAGTTAATGTACATAATTTAAGACTATACAACAATATTCAGAGAACACATATCATCTCAAAACATAAAATGGTCTTCTTTATGGCACAACTCTTCCCATCTGCCTCATGATGGTCCAGCTGGTCAGTCAGCACCACTGCGGGAGGGAAATGCTAGTTAGCATGGCATAATTGATAAAACAAATAAGACGACTTCAAGTGTTTAAAAGTACCTATTTTATATACTCGAACGACTTTTAGGTCTTCATGAGTCTTCCTATTGGTCTGATAGTGCCACTGCGGGAGGAAAATACTAGTTTACTGGGAAAGTAAGCAAGTAAAAGGACTATTCGACAAGTCTCCACTCTGGTTTGACAACCACGCTGCAGGAGGAAAAGGCCAGTTAGCACAGCATAGTTTATCCCAATTTGTTGATACTTTACTACATATTAAGTGTGGATAAATTTATTATTCATGCATCAATGCTTATTACTTTAATAATGTTCATTAAAAAGCATTGCTATATAAACTTGCTCTCATAAATGTTTTTATCAGGATTTTTGTAAAAGGTTTACTACCAAACTAAATGAAATAGCATAGCATTCTTCGCACATTTCATTCTGTAACCTATAAATTTTATGCTTTCCAAAAAGACACTTATAATATCTGGATCTGGCAACACGACGGAGAAGCAACTCTCTATCAAAGCCCGTTCGGTGACCAAAATTAAGTAACTGTGGTTAAAACACCTAGAATCGTCTCGTTTTTTTTATCAATTAAACCGTCCTAACCAGCATTTCTCTCCCGCAGTGGAGCTGGCTGACCGGCTGGACCATCGTAAATGTTTTGAGATGACCTCCGGAGCACGCATCCTTCTGAATGAGACAATTTTATATTTACACCATTTATTTTCCACTGGCACATCCGACACGTTTGCCCCCAAAGATAGCCTTTTTAATCTATTATGAAGCAGACGTGGATGTATGCGCTCACATTAAGCGTTTTTATGGAAGTGAAAACGCTTATGGGCGTTTGCGTTACACGCAGAAACATTCAAAAGCATTGAAACTTGTTTTAAGCCTCTACCCAATGTAATGAATGTATAAATAATACATCCTACGTTTGCTAAGTAAACTGCCAAAATTTAAATTTTCTATACAACGTTAACATTAACCTCCCGACTGGCTTCGTTAAAGCTGCAGTAGGTAACTTTTGTAAATATATATTTTTTACATATTTGTTAAACCTGTCATTATGTCCTGACAGTAGAATATGAGACAGATAATCTGTGAAAAAATCAAGCTCCTCTGGCTCCTCCCAGTGGTCCTTTTGCCATTTACAGTTACTGACCGCTCCCGGTAAAAAACAACCAATCAGAGCTGCGGTCCGTAACTTTGTTTGTGTTCAAAATGTAGAAAAATGTATATGATAAGCGAGTACACCATGAATCCATTTTCCAACCGTGTTTTTAGCTTGTCCTGAATCACTAGGGTGCACCTATAATAAGTGTTTATATTCAGACTATTTTAGATTGTTTCGGGGGCACCGCGGCGGAGTAACCCAGTACCTTTGTGATTCTTCATAGACATAAACAGAGAGAAGTAGTTCCGGCTACGATGTTCTTCCGCAAGACGCAAGCAGTTCTGTTTATTAACCGCTAGAGTGTCAAAAGTTACCTACCGCAGCTTTAAGTTTCATTAGTGACTCTGCCATTATAATGATATAAAACGTGACCTTTAATGCCAACATTACGTTTAATAATTTTTCCTGCAAAAACTTGGGTAAATGGGAATCTTAAGTTCAAGAAAACACACACATACACACACAGACAAACACACACACACACACACACACACACACACACACATTTATACATTTACATTCAACTGCACCGTAAGATGCCATTAGTCTTATTTTTATAGGCATGTGATTATGGGATATCACAAGCAGCAACAAACACATCTTCAATGACCAACAAGATAAATCTTAGAAGACAGGATGCTTCATTATGTTGTTCTTCTCTGGCCTACAGTAAATAAAAATAAAAAAAAGCTAAAAGATAATTAAATGTGTTGTATTTTAGTCACACAAGACTCAGAAGTCAACAGAAGTCCATGAGACTGTAGCTGGGGTTCAGCACACAGTTAATGGTAATGTGTTACATTCAGCTGGGTCTGCAGCCAAACAGACAAACCAAGATGAGAGTCCAGCAAAAGAGAGATTTGGAGCAAACAAGGACAGTTCACTAGATGTCGCTGTCTCCAAGCTGTCAGATCACTTTCAGAACATCTTATTTATCATACTGTTGGTTAAAAACATATACCAATAAAGTTTTGACTTTATGATTGTATTTATGCCGGCTGATATAACAGCAACAGCAGAAAGTGCTTTAGTAACATTTTAGTGATAACTCATGGAGGGTAAATGAAATCTTTAAAGTGCAATAGGTATTTCTTACTTTGCTAATTGCTTACAGCAGGTTTCGTGCAGCAGCGGTAGATTATGCTTCACAAATTCTGATTAAATATTACAACAGCAACAGCTCGATAAATACAATAAATTCCTACTACAAGATTGTGGATATCATTAACAGCAAGAGCATTTAAATTTACAGCAGTAGCAGAAGTTTGGTTGTGTCGGCCGTATCCCTCTGCATACATTGCAGACCGCTTGTTACGAGTCTATTGAATTGGTTATATTGTGACGCTCATGTCTGGCATAAACACCACTTTAAAGTTATAGGCATTCGCCTAGCTACTTACATGTAATTAATGGAGCTATCAGCAGTTCAGTCTCTTGTGCAGTAGCAGCAGCTTGCATAGGCATTCAGTCATTGAGATATTTCTCAGCAGCAGCATGCACAGCATTTCTATGTTGTGAATTGTAATTTAGACAATTAATAAAAAAGCTGACAACTGCATGTTAATAAAGTGTCTTGCTCAAGGCCATCTTGGAATGAGCCGCGCATTTAACAATGATGTGTTCAGACAATGCAAACATTATTGTTCTTAGTATGCAATATAATTTTTTTTAATTGTCAAAATAAATAAGCAGCTGCTTCTGAGGCAGACTTAGCCCTGGGCATATGACCGCTCAACTACAGGGTGTCCAGTGACTTATTCTTTCGACAAATATTTGAGTGCGTTTCTAACTAGGTAAGTGTGAGCTATTGGCTCAGACACACATAGTTATTTAGGTTATCAGTTAAATAAACCTAAGGGTACAGCACCCAGGTTCACCTCGTTAAGCCACTACCTAATTTATTTGGGCTACATTAGCCCAGAAATATACAGTATTGTTCAAAATAATAGCAGTACAATGTGACTAACCAGAATAATCAAGGTTTTTAGTATATTTTTTATTGCTACGTGGCAAACAAGTTACCAGTAGGTTCAGTAGATTCTCAGAAAACAAATGAGACCCAGCATTCATGATATGCACGCTCTTAAGGCTGTGCAATTGGGCAATTAGTTGAAAGGGGTGTGTTCAAAAAAATAGCAGTGTCTACCTTTGACTGTACAAACTCAAAACTATTTTGTACAAACATTTTTTTTTTCTGGGATTTAGCAATCCTGTGAATCACTAAACTAATATTTAGTTGTATGACCACAGTTTTTTAAAACTGCTTGACATCTGTGTGGCATGGAGTCAACCAACTTGTGGCACCTCTCAGCTGTTATTCCACTCCATGATTCTTTAACAACATTCCACAATTCATTCACATTTCTTGGTTTTGCTTCAGAAACAGCATTTTTGATATCACCCCACAAGTTCTCAATTGGATTAAGGTCTGGAGATTGGGCTGGCCACTACATAACATTAATTTTGTTGGTATGGAACCAAGACTTTGCCCGTTTACTAGTGTGTTTTGGGTCATTGTCTTGTTGAAACAACCATTTCAAGGGCATGTCCTCTTCAGCATAGGGCAACATGACCTCTTCAAGTATTTTAACATATGCAAACTGATCCATTATCCCTGGTATGCGATAAATAGGCCCAACACCATAGTAGGAGAAACATGCCCATATCATGATGCTTGCACCTCCATGCTTCACTGTCTTCACTGTGTACTGTGGCTTGAATTCAGAGTTTGGGGGTCGTCTCACAAACTGCCTGTGGCCCTTGGACCCAAAAAGAACAATTTTACTCTCATCAGTCCACAAAATGTTCCTCCATTTCTCTTTAGGCCAGTTGATGTGTTCTTTGGCAAATTGTAACCTCTTCTGCACATGCCTTTTTTTTAACAGAGGGACTTTGCGGGGGATTCTTGAAAATAGATTAGCTTCACACAGACGTCTTCTAACTGTCACAGTACTTACAGGTAACTCCAGACTGTCTTTGATCATCCTGGAGGTGATCATTGGCTAAGCCTTTGCCATTCTGGTTATTCTTCTATCCATTTTGATGGTTGTCTTCCGTTTTCTTCCACGTCTCTCTGGTTTTGCTCTCCATTTTAAGGCATTGGAGATCATTTTAGGTGAACAGCCTATCATTTTTTGCACCTCTTTATAGGTTTTCCCCTCTCTAATCAACTTTTTAATCAAAGTACGCTGTTCTTCTGAACAATGTCTTGAACGACCCATTTTCCTCAGCTTTCAAATGCATGTTCAACAAGTGTTGGCTTCATCCTTAAATAGGGGCCACCTGATTCACACCTGTTTCTTCACAAAATTGATGACCTCAGTGATTGAATGCCACACTGCTATTTTTTTGAACACACCCCTTTCAACTAATTCAACTAATTGCCCAATTGCACAGCCTTAAGAGCATGCATATCATGAATGCTGGGTCTCATTTGTTTTCTGAGAATCTACTGAACCTACTGGTAACTTGTTTGCCACGTAGCAATAAAAAAATATACGAAAAACCTTGATTATTCTGGTTAGTCACATTGTACTGCTATTATTTTGAACAATACTGTATAACTCAGGTCACTAGTTTAAGCTATCTGGTCAGCTAATCAGGTACACACAGCAATAGTTCATTAGCGTTAAGCCATTTAGCTAAACCAGCCCAGGCTCACATAGATGACAAACACACGGTCTCACGGCTCTCCGGAGCAACAGCGGTACATATGTCTTGGCAATCTGCTTGTTCAGGGAGGGTTTACCTTTTATATTTCTCTGCAGGGATGATTTTAAGCATATTTCTGTGTAGCAGCAGCATACATATTTAATTTTTTTTTTTAGGCTTTCAGCTTTATTGGGGGTTATTTTATATGCTATTTGTGGAGCAGCAGTATGTCTTAAAGTGTCATAAAACTCCCCGCTGCAGCAGTGTTTTTTCACACCTACAATTTGAAAAGGGTCCCAGAAAGAGGAGTGGTCACCTGTGAAAAGCTGGGAGGGTAGAGTCTGGAAAGAGGGAAGGGTTTTGCATAAAAAAAGTCCTTAAAGACCGCTTATTGCATACCGGCAGTCCAAACACACATGCACAGACACACACACACACAGAGACACATAGGTGAAAAAGATAGTGACACAGAGCGGTTCTGAGAGCTATGTGGAACTGGAGGACTTCTCCCCAACAGAAATCCCAGAATCACACTCAGTTTGAACCTTTAGACATTCACATAGAGGAGAAAGTGAAGACGAAACTGATGAAGCACAAGTCAAAGTCGCCTCGCACTGGCATGTTTTTGTTATTTCCAATATTTCTAAAAAGTTCAATATGCATTTATCAAATTGAAAGTTGATCTTGCATGTAAATTCCAAAGCTTCCATTGCGAAGTATAAAAATTTATGTATGGAGAACGTATGTTGTAAAGACATACCACAGGTAAAAACTTACTTCACCTTAGTTTCTGTTGATACTCATAGCCTTTATCAAGTACCTGTCCTTTCTTTCAAACAGGTTCTGCATAGATGTGGACAGGTGGATGGTGTTGCCTTTATAACAGATCACCCAGGCTTTGAGCCTGTCGCTCTAAACCCATACGTCCTGCGGCCAGTGTATGGCACGTATTGCCAGAATTAAATGTAGTGTAGTTGTTTTTGATATAAGACATCTTAAGAACTATATTTTTAGCTTAATGTTATATTTGATGATAGTAATGTACTACTTAATGTTAAAACTGAGTCTAAAATTACCTCAAAGGCCATCCTCATAAAGAAATTGCAGCTGTACCTAATGAGGTAAGACTGTCAATACATCTGAACACACTGCTAACGATAAATCAAGGAAATAAATGCAATAGCAGAAAATAAATTTAATTGCTTCACATGTTACAGATAATCTAGCAATATGTTTATATGGTTGTCATTACGTGGTTTGAGACACTTTCTTGCTTGATCTCCCACAAGTGGTTGCTGGAGGCTTATTGGAAATTCCCCGTCGAGCTCATGTATGTTCTTCATGTGGTTGGCAACTGATTTCCATTTGGCTACAATTTCACTGCCTGTAGATGAACTTCCGCCACACCAGTAAAGGTGGTTTACAATGCTATTTTTCCAAGCACCAACTTCTCTGTAACTTTTCAGCTTTTCAATAGAGTAAATTTTTTTAGCAACACCTAAACAACCCATAGAACAAAAATAACAGAATGATTGACAGGTATATAGCAGATCCATATAAAAGTGTTTAAGTACTGTTTCTACACTACACTGTATAACATAAATTCTATTACAAAAACAAACCAAAATGGGTTCTCTGTTGGTGTACAGTCCACAGCCAGTTTATTGCGGGGAAAGGTAAATTCTGTTGGTGTTTCAGGAAGGTTGTGTGATTAATTCCTGTGATATTATATGCCTGCAAGAACTAGACACAAAGAGAAAAGTTAGTCATACTACAACTGGCACAGAGGTTTCATAGGTGTGTAAAGAAAAAGTGGCTTGCATTTTCCACTTGCAAGAAGGAGGCTCCACTAAAAATGACAGCTGCAAACAACTGGATATTACCTGCAGGTATGTTTGCAACATATGGCTGACTTGTCTAAGTCTTCTGATGCTCACAGTGTGTGCAAACCTGGTCCATGTACAGAAGTGTTCCCACAGTCCTAGCATGTGTGACACAGCTCCTTGTGCAGAAAGGGCACTTCCTGAAGAGCTCAATTAGGTTTTCTTCATAAACGACAAACCTCCTCTTTTTACAATGTGGGGTTTCAATCACTGTGCTAAAATACAGCAAACACAAAACCATGGAGATGAATTGTCTGTGTCAGATGTTTATTGATAAAGATATTAGCAGCAGGCAAATTGAAAAGTACACATACTCAATTACTCACCCTTCATCATAGATGCTGTGGTTAGTCACTTCTGGATGAAAAGTGATGTCATCTGCAGCTTCTGTTCTAGGCCTTTTCACAGGTGTTGAAACAGCTAGAGGGCCTTCCTCAAATGATGTGTTAGAGATGACAGTACTGCAGCTAACATGCCTTCTATGAGGTTTCATTTGAGTGCCTAATGATAAATAAATAAAAATGATAAATACATTTCCATTGTATTTCAATTAAAAATGATGACTAGAGGTAGAAAGAAAATAAATAAATCTTACACTTGCTTCTTCACTCTGGTTTCCATGTGTGCTGGGTGGATACATGCTTCATCGGCAAATCAACATCTATCTTTTGTAAATGCTTATGTCTTGCACTGAACCTCGCGACACAACTCAGCTCAGAGGACAAATGCAATTGTTTTACAACAGTTTAAAAAATTAGCACACTCAATGCCGAACCATGTTTTTTTTGTGATACTTTTTCATGAATAAGATGTACTATTGTAACCATAATAATTTATACCTACTACAGTGCAGTGATTGGCTTGAATGACCTCTTTCTCATGAATAAATGCACAGATTAACTCAGGGCCAGCTCACGTAGATGTGCCCCTTCAATCCTATCACACACTACGAGTCCCAAATCTACGTCAGATTTAATCGCGTATCTTCGACTTTGCTTTTTAAACTGGAAAGATGAGTGCTTTTAGTCTTTTCAGTGATGTGCAGCTAGTACATATCTGTTCCCATCTAAAAAAAATGTGTTCTGGGGTTTCATGACCCTTTAAAGAACACAAAAAGCAGTGGTAAAAAGGCACAAAGACAAAATATTAATAATAACAATAAGAATAAATAAATGAAAAATCGGTGGCAAAAAGCCCATGGAATTAGAGATTGTCTTATTTCTGTTTTTTTTTTTTTTCTATGGTTCACCTCTCAATACACAAATCAACGTGTTATGTCACACAAGTCTTAATTTTCCCACTCTTGCGGAGTATAATTTAGACACGATTTCTATAACAAGAATATGATACGTGAAATTCTCAAACACAAACATACCATACATGAATAAAAACCTATGAACTGTTCAACAGTTATTAAAAATAACATACACAATCAGTGTTGGGGGTAACACGAGTTACATAATAAGATAACTTTTTTCAAGTACCTAGTAAAGTAACACATTACTTTTTAAAATTACCCATTTATTGATTGAAAGATCTCCAGTCACCTTGTTGAGAGAAATCGGGAGTAAGATGTTACTTTAGTTCTAGAATAAATGTGAACATGCAAAAATTAATCACACTTACTCACTCACAGAAAAAAAAAATGATTTAATTTTCCTCGAAATTAATAAAAACAGTTAAGAGGATCTCAGAATATGTCTCAAAGCTGCAATAATTAAACATGTTAAATAATACACATATCCTTTATGTATTACATCCAATTTTATTAACCAATTTGCTGCTGATCTTCGAATATCCAATTCAACCATACAAATATTTCACAAGATAAACTAACATTTCTTCTTTTTTTATTGCTGAAGAGTGTTGAACTTTCCTCTTCTTTGTTCTAGTGTACAGACGTGAATTTACATTTCCTTCCGCCTGAGGCTTTTGATGTGAAAGGGGCAAGGGCTTTTACGTTTGCCACAATATTAACTTTTTATATTAAAAGCTAACAAGCAAACCCAGCCCAGATTTAAAAGTAATGCAAAAGTAACAAAAACAAAAGTAAGTTATGTAATTAGTTACCTTTTTTAGGAAGTAATTTAAATTGTAATGCATTACTTTTAAAAGTAACTTTCCCCAACACTGGGGATTAGGACATGAAAGTCAAATGTGTTGGTAACAATCATCATATGGAGTTAAGTATCAGAATAATATTTGTTCATTAATCCTTTTAGCATCATTTTGGTTGATCTGATGCATTTAGTCATGTAAACTGAATAGTCTCTGTATCGTTCTGTCAATGTGAGGGAGTGTTCTGTGAGGAACAAAATGTCAAAAGGGTCTAGAAAGAATCTCAGTCTGGTTCTTGTCTTTTAGGTGGAAGAAGTCAATCTGAGGATGTCTTTAGTTCTCGATTTCAATCATGGACTTGCATGTGATGGTCATGCTCTGAGTCACTTTGATCATTAATCTTTGTTACTTGCACCAAATTTGACAATCTCTTTCCTGAGTTGAATTATCAGTTGGTGTTCTTTTGTTTAAATCCTGCAAGCTGTTCAAAGCTGTGAAAGAGTTGGTTGGTTGGTTGGGCTTGTTTCAGGCTGGTGATGGGATCTGATTTATGATCATCTTTTGTCCTGGGCCTCTTTGTGGAATTCAGCTCTTTGTGTTTCAACACTTTTCTGTTTGAATTTTAAATGGTCTGATTTGCTCTGATATGCTCCATTGTATCAAATTTTAAAAAACAGTTTAAAGGGGTCATCGGATGCAAAATTCACTTTTACACATTGTTTGAATTTAATTCATGTTTGATAACATGTAATTTGTAACTAACTGCATGATTCTTACTGAACATTTCTGCCAAAATCACCACTAATAAAATACTCCTACATGTAATATAGAAACTTTTTTTTTTTATGTAAAGCTGCTTTTCTATGATTGGTATAAACTTTAATTGAATTGAATGTAAATAATTACACAGCAGTCGTTATTTACTCCTGACAATTGAGCTGCTGGAGACGGCTTGATTTTGTTTTTGAAGTGAATGTGCCCCCAATTTACCTAAATGCATCTATGTTCACGCAAATCATTTGTGATCCACCTTCACCAACAGAAGTGAGTATAAGTTTTATTTTATTTTTTAAAATGAATCTTTGCAAATCATCTTTCCTAATAATGTGCTAGTTAGCAAGTTCTGCAGCTAAATGTATCTAAAGTTTACAGTCTCATGAGAGTGGCTTATTGCCCCACTGAAGTGAGAGGTGGGGTGAGCAGAGCTCATTAGCATTTAAAGGAAGATGCACCGAAACAGCTGGCTGCAAACAGAGCTGTTTTTGACAGGGTAAAAGTGGTGTTGTTTTACACTACAATTGAGAAATTTTAACCAAAGTATATTTTAGCATATGATGCTGCTAAAAAGAACATTATTTGGTGTAATGCAATGCGTTTATGCTGTTTACAGTTCAAAAAAACATTATTTTCCATAAAATGTACGTGTTAGTTTCTAGTCTATGCCCTGCCTTCTGAAACGCGCCGATTTTGACAAAGCTTATCGGTCTGAAAAGTGATGTTTGCTATGATTTGGCCAGCTATTCAGTCCGTCGTGACTGGTTGAATGCCTCAAGCGTGTAACCGAAATGTTACGCCCCTTAACACACTATGTCGTCTCCCAGGCCAGAATCATGAGATTGCTCTGCTGGTGCACATCCCATCATCACAGTTCAGTCAATGTACTGTTAGGAGTAACTGAATTACTCGGGATATTGATTATTTTTGCATCAGATTGAGCGTATTAAATAGAATCGGGTCAAATAGAAAATAAATAAATGATTTGTTTGCGATCTGGACATCACTAGACGAGACAAAACAGATAAAACCCATTACAAACCAGTCATTTGTTTTATCCAGTGGGACATTACAAATTATAATGACTTATGTCTTTTTACGCATTGCGCTGCGTAAACATAAAACCATGTCTGCATTTGTGATCTGAGAAATAACAAACAACAAGAATACTCTACTGCTCAAAACTCGCGTTTGAAT
The DNA here is from genome assembly GCF_023724105.1 of Carassius gibelio. Classification (NCBI taxonomy): domain Eukaryota; kingdom Metazoa; phylum Chordata; class Actinopteri; order Cypriniformes; family Cyprinidae; genus Carassius; species Carassius gibelio. The sequence continues at coordinate 29,671,315 of NC_068417.1, forward strand.
CATAAGTGGAAAATTATTTAAATATAAAAAATTTACCTACATGCTGTGAGTCAGAAGAGCCAGACTGGCCTTGCTAAGTTTGAACTGCCCAACTTTACAGAAACCGCTGTTGTGCCACAGACACATTGCAGGCTACTGGTTCAGGAATCAGTCCTCATCCTGAATAAAATGAGCAGCACACATCAGAATATTTGGGTTGGACTGTTCTTGAACAGTGCTGAAATACAACTTCACCACTGATTTCTTGTCATGTCCTCTTTTTGAAGGCCAAACTGAGTTTCAGTTTAATGAAACACAGCGACTCCACAACATGTCAGCTGTGGCAACAGAGAGAATAAACGTTATGCCTTCTTTCTTTGTGTGAACATTTGGGTGGTGTTATGCAATTCTTCCCACACAGAGACGAAGAGATGTGGGGGCGTGGTTGAACAAGCCATTTTAGGGGGGTGTGGTTGACCGCTTAACTTTTATAAAGAATATATCTTTGAATTTGCGACCTAATTCTTTGCCGCTTAACAGACCTTCTTCATGCACCAAGAGCTTGTAGTACTCCACTGAGAAAGGAAAATTTCAAATGGCATTATATGACCCCTTCAAGACCCTAAAGAATCATATAAACTTTTGGAAAATTTGCATTCGATGGCCCCTTTAACATGTGATTCTCAAAGTATCCTTTACGTGCCCAAGACTTTGCACACTCAGAGCGGGTGAAAGGCTTTTATGAAGTGTGAGTTACCAGATGACTCGTAAGTTGTCCTTTCCATGTAAAACTCTCTCCACACTGAGAGCAGGAGAAACGCTTTTTCCCAGCATGAATTAACATGTGCCCATTAAGGCATGATTTCCATCTAAAACTCTTTCCACACTGAGAGCACCTGAAAGGTTTTTCTGAAGTGTGAGTTACCAAATGACTCGTAAGTTGTCCTTTCAGTGTAAATCTCTTTCCACACTTAGAGCAGATGAAAGGCTTTATCCCAGCATGAATTAACATGTGATCCTTAAGGCTTGCTTTACACGTGAAAGTGTTTCCACACTGAGAGCAGCTGAAAGGTTTTACTGAAGTGTGAGTTACCAAATGACTCGTAAGTTGTTCTTTCAGTGTAAAACTCTTTTCACACTGAGAGCAGCTGAAAGGTTTTATCTCAGCATGAATTAACATGTGCCTATCAAGGCTTGATTTCAGCATAAAACTCTTTCCACACTGAGAGCAGCTGAAAGACTTTATCCCAGCATGAACTAACATGTGCTTCTTAAGGTTTGCTTTATACGTGAAAATGTTTCCACACTGAGAGCAGCTGAAAGGTTTTTCTGAAGAGTGCCTTACCAAATGCTTCTTAAGGTCTCCTTTCTGTGTAAAACCCTTTCCACAGTGAGAGCAGATGAAAGACTTTATCCCAGTATGAATTAACATGTGACTATTAAGGTTTGATTTCTTTGTAAAACTCTTTCCACAGTGAGAGCAGCTGAAATGCTTTATCCCAGTATGAATTAACATGTGATCCTTTAAACCTGCTTTCGTTGTAAAACTCTTTCCACACTGAGAGCAGCTGAAAGGCTTTATTCCAGCATGAATTAACATGTGATCCCTTAGATTTGTGTTACATCTGAAAGTGTTTCCACACTGAGAGCAGCTGAAAGGCTTTTTGAATTCTGTTTTTTTTAAGGCTGCAACTCACAGATCTTTTTTCATTGGCATCAAGATCTTTATGATCCTGAAATTTCTCCTCCACATCTTTCAGATCTTGTCTTTCTTCTTTCATTTTCATCAGGCCTAAAATAAAATCATAAAGATGAAAATTAGTTGACAAAAAAATAATAATAAAAGGATAAAACATTTGTGTACACTACAAATTCAAGTCTTGTGCACTTTAATGCCCTTTGAATGTAACCTGTACGTTCCCTTAGAACAGGAATCATGGCAGAATTTCATGTGAAGTCCCCTTGCTGCACACTTACGGTCGGTTGAATAGGATTGAATAAGCTTGAATGCTGCGGCCTGAACAAGAGACCTCCCCTTATTGATGTGAAAGTGTTGACTGGTGTCACTATCTCGCGAACGTGCTGGCAGGTCTCCACTAAATACAGAGGATCCCTTCAACTCGAGGAGCCCTCTCGTGCGGCACCCTGAATGCATTGGTAGCAAACTAAGATCGCTAGAGCGGTCTGTGCCGGACCACGAATTGAACCACCCATAACACACGAAACCCGGGGGCTATTGTCGCGGGGGTGGTCTCATTTGAAAGAGGGCCTATAGACCAGTGTTTCCCAACCATGTGCCTGGAGGCCCTCAACACTGCATGTTTTCCATGTCACCTTAATTAAAGATCATCAGCTCATTAGTAGATACTCCAAGACCTGAATTGGGTATGTAGGGTATGTATAACCGTTAGGTATGTAGGGTGTAACGGTATGTGTATTCGTACCGGACCGTTTCGGTACAGGACTTTCCGTACGGTGCACGTGTGTACCGAATGCAATATTTTGTTCAGCGTAAATCCCGCCCTGCATCTGATTCTAAGGCCGGTGACACGCTGGCTGCGTTGCGTGAGCGTGGCGTTTCTGCTGCGTGTCAGTTGCTTCGCGTTTTCTGTGTCTTTACACACCAGAATTGTGCCTGACGCGGCGCTGGCGCGCTGCTGCTACTGTGCTGCTGTGACATAGAAGGAGATCGCCGAGGCGCCGACAGACCAGTATCTTGTCTTTACGACAACAATATCTATACTTCATGTTGAGCATAAATATAAAGCCTACTGATTAAGGACACCATCAACAGTATTGGCGGCAAAATAGACTGTTTGACAGGTGCAATATGCCAGTGTGTGAACATCACTACAACTAGGAAAAAACCGACCGTAATTCAAACACAGCTCCCGTCTGCATTTAAACAGACCTTTGCTCTTAATTCCGATCGGTCCAACACAACAATGAAATCTGAGCAGGTCTAAAAACTGAAACTAATGAAGCTGCATTTTACACTTTGGAAAAGTTATATATATTTTTTTAAATATGAGCAGGCCTACAAGCTGGGATTGGTAATGCTGCACTGTAATCATAGTTATTTATTTTTTATTTTTTATTATATTTTATTATATGATATTGGTTTGAGACAGAGTATTTTATTTAGTGGAGAACTTTGCATCAGTATTTTATTTCTTATTCTTTTTTATTTTATTATACATTATATTTTATTATTTATTTTATTCAAAAGTATTTTTTTTAAAAAAGTGTAAACAAATTGTTAAAAAAAGTTTCTAGTATAAACAACCTGCAGTTTAATGTTTGCATTTCTTTCCCTTACTGTACCGAAAATGAACCGAACCGTGACTTTAAAACCGAGGTACGTACCGAACCGTGATTTTTGCGTACCGTTACACCCCTAATATATATTTCTATAATTCAATTTCCAAGGTGTCCGTAGAGGACTGGTATAGCCTACTTTGTTAATTTGATCTACTACTCCACATAAAAAAGAAACAAAACAGACATACCAACTTGAAAATAACTGGGGCAGTCTCAAATCTGCCCCAATGGCTCTAAATTAGAGCACTCTGCAGTTCCCCTTTTCATCACAGATTTTATTGTGAGGCACTGTTGAGCTTGGTAAGTCTCAGGCTTCGTCTGCCTCGCTTAGTATCATGTATACATGCCTGCTAAAGCCTCGTGGGATATTGTAATACATACATTTAATTTAATTTAATTTAATGAAAATGTGTCGTTTTATTTCTTTTCTTTTAAAAATGCTGCAAATTTCTTTGTGAAATTAATTTGTTAATAATAACTAAAATCAAATCTTAAATCAAATAAAAAATATATAACGTTATTTAATAACCCCATATTGATTTATAGCGATATTTATGTGCTGTTTTCCAAAACTTTTTCTCAAGAGAGACATTTTCTTTCACTCATGATGGGGAGTAACGAAACAATAAACTTACAACGTATAACGCATAAATATATATAAGACATATGAGACAATATTTAAATAAGACATATTGATAATTTTGCCCAATACAATGTATTTTTGGCTATTGCTACATATATACCAGTGCTACTTATGACAGCTTTTGTGCTCCAGGGTCACATATATCTTACAGTGAAAGTCTGTTTGCATTGTCATTTGTTAGTCTGCTGCAAAACTGTAACTGATTTATTTGTAACAGACAATCAAATAATGCTCTACTGAGACATTCACATGATTTAAAATAAGCACAGTCCTATAGCGACTCATACTAGCGTAAAAACAAATTCAGTCTCACAAGCTCTAAGTTCAACAGTTTCATGATTCCAAAAAGCAAAAATATAATTAATTAAAAAAATAATTAAATCTTCCCAGTGTCAGTTCACACACATTTCCATAAGAACTTTAAAAACATGGATTTAAGAAATTTGTATGATAGTTAAGGCCTTATTTTTACACAAAGGATCTGTGATTGTACCACATTTGTCTTTAATGACTGTTTGAAGTATAAACACCAACCTCCTTGTTTCTCGTGTTTTATTCCCCTGGTTTCTGGTTCCTCGTGTTTTATTCTGGAGGTTTCTGGTTCCTCGTGTTTTATTTTGCAGGTTTCTGGCTCCTCGTGTTTTATTCTGGAGGTTTCTGGTTCCTCGTGTTTTATTTTGCAGGTTTCTGGCTCCTCGCGTTTTATTCTGGAGGTTTCTGGCTCCTCGTGTTTTATTATCCAGGTTTCTGGCTTCTCGTGTTTTATTGTGCAGGTTTCTGGCTCCTCGTGTTTTATTCTCCAGGTTTCTGGTTCATCATGTTTTATTGTGCAGGTTTCTGGCTCCTCTTGTTTTATTATCCAGGTTTCTGGTTCCTCGTGTTTTATTCTGCAGGTTTCTGGTTCCTCGTGTTTTATTCTGCAGGTTACTGGTTCCTCATGTTTTATTCTCCAGGTTTCTGGATCCTCGTGTTTTATTCTCCAGGTTTCTGATTCCTCGTGTTTTATTCTCCAGGTTTCTGATTCCTCGTGTTTTATTCTCCAGGTTTCTGGTTCCTCAAGTTTTATTCTCCAGGTTTCTGGTTCATCATGTTTTATTGTGCAGGTTTCTGGCTCCTCTTGTTTTATTATCCAGGTTTCTGGTTCCTCGTGTTTTATTCTGCAGGTTTCTGGTTCCTCGTGTTTTATTCTGCAGGTTACTGGTTCCTCGTGTTTTATTCTCCAGGTTTCTGGTTCCTCGTGTTTTATTCTCCAGGTTTCTGGTTCCTCGTGTTTTATTCTCCAGGTTTCTGATTCCTCGTGTTTTATTCTCCAGGTTTCTGGTTCCTCAAGTTTTATTGTGCAGGTTTCTGGTTCCTCAAGTTTTATTCTCCAGGTTTCTGGTTCCTCGTGTTTTATTCTCCAGGTTTCTGATTCCTCGTGTTTTATTCTCCAGGTTTCTGGTTCCTCAAGTTTTATTGTGCAGGTTTCTGGTTCCTCAAGTTTTATTCTCCAGGTTTCTGATTCCTCGTGTCTTATTCTCCAGGTTTCTGGTTCCTCAGGTTTTATTGTGCAGGTTTCTGGTTCCTCAAGTTTTATTCTGCAGGTTTCTGGTTCCTCGTGTTTTATTCTCCTGGTTTCTGGTTCACTCATGTTCTCTTCACTCTCCTCTTTTACAAACACCATCTTCACAACAGCAGATCTCAGTTCAGATGATACTCCTAAAGATATTCCTGCTTGATTAAAAACGAAGTCACGACTGTGAGGTTGAGAATATTACAGGTATTTACCGACCTTATTCAAAAACTGTATTTTCCTCTTAAAATAAACGTTTATCACCGTCTGTATTAAGGCAGCATCCCGACATAACAACAAACGAGAGCGCGGTGAAACTCAACTTCTTTGTCTAAGGTTTAATGGTGTGTGGCAAACAAACGTATGTGTTTAGCGCCACCCGCTGGACTGGAGTGAGTGAAACGACGCAGTAAGAACAGACCGTTGTGAGAACGTCGATTTGTTTAATGAATGGACAAAACTTTGAGAGAGAGGTATGATAATCATCTCTCTGGAGAAGCGGCACAAAAGAATCCTCGAGTCAAAATTGATAGGGCTCCTTATTAACGATGCTTTTGGGAAACACACCTCAGGGCTCGCAACATTTCAAAATACACAGGCATTATTCATGTTTTGGGAGCTACTGCAAACTGAATTTAACTCGCCAGAGAAAAAAGAAAAGAAAAGAAAAGAAAAAGACGTCTGCTGAATAATGATCAGCAAAACCAAAAACTAGTAGCATATAAGGATGTAACGATTCAATAAATTTACGACGCGGCCAAATGTGTATGTATAGCTACATATATATTTAAGACAAATTATTAATGAAAATGTGAATTTCTCAGACAAAATGCTTCAGATTTCTTTGTGAAATTGAAATGTTAAATAATAATAACTAAAATAAAATCTTAAATAAAATAAAATAATTTTTAAAAAATTAAAAGTTTTTGGTCTCATATCCCCAGCCATATTTTTAGGAGGCATTGATCTCCTCCTTAGATGTGATTATGACCTTAAAAAACTCCCTGTTAAGTTATCTGAGTTTCATCAACAGGTTTTACTTTCCTGACAAATTTTCTACAAGCATAATTTCAGTCCTCATAACATTCGTGGAACTGTAGGTATGTGTATGGAGTTTCTCTTACTCACATAAATTTACCCAATATCACAATTCGGAAATGACATCCATATTTTTCAAATAAAAATTCAATTTTTCAAAGATTTTCCAGTATTGAAGTTAACATTTTAAGATTTAAAAATTTTATTCTGCTTTATTACTGAGATCTCGTATGTTAATGCTGAATGTGTCAATTGTTAGATGAAAAATGGCGGGATGAACACATTGCTATTGAGCACAGACATAGAAATTGTAAAGCTGGACCCTTTCAATAAAAGGCATATTTCTCCTATTGTAGTCTCATTTTCTATGTAAGCTATAGACAAGTGCAAACTGGGTGCCTAATGCAATTGTCCACATTTACAAAATCAGGTGATTATGTTCGCCCGTCTATGTAAATGTGTATTTATGTATAGAGACAGAAGAATGAGGTCAATCAGTCGTCACGTCAGTTTGATTGTGTATGTTTGCGAAGACAATGATGAATGCACTAGAAAACAATCTTGAGCTTTTGGTTTTATTTCTCAAACACAAAACAGCTTTAAGCAAATAGTGCTAAATCATAATGAATTCTAGGTTTAATCCATTTTAATTTTAAACTTTTTTTTTTTTTTGTATAGTGCCTTTCAAGACCCCAAGGATTCTTTACAAAATACAAACCCGATTCCAAAAACATTGGGACACTATACAAATTGTGAATAAAAACAGAAAGCAATGATGTGGAAATTTCAAATTTAAATATTTTATTCAGAATTCAACATAGATGGCATTTCAAGTGTTTAAACTGAGAAAAATGTATCATTTAAAGGGGAAAATAAGTTGATTTAAAATTTAATTTTTAATAAAATTTAATTTTAATTTTTAATTGGTTTGGTATTATTTTCACAAGTAGGTGTACATTGACAAAACTCTGAGTACAAAACTTTAAACTGATCACACTTTTAACACCACTAGTCATTCTTTCAAACCTGATTGCATGATTTCATTGTAGTAGCACATATTTTCATACGACGTAATTATTGTTTCAAATCACAAACATTGAATATGAAAGTGTAACTGTAGTGTAAGGCTGTTTACAGTCTGGTAACACAGCACAACATCTACAACTAAATAATATCCATCAAGCCCCATGGTAATCGGTGATGTCATCATATATGACGTCACTGTGATGTTGATGCTGCTGTAGACAGTCCTGAATGGTTTGGAGGACTGTTTCTAGGCGACGATCTAAAGCGGAAAGATGTTGTTCAGTGAGGAGTGGGGCCACCACTGCAAGAGGGTCCTGAGACAAAGATGCACGCATGACATCACTCATCCGATACGACTGGAGAGATAGCAGGCGTAACCGTAGCAATGTGGAACGACGAACCCTGAGGGAAAGAACGAGGGAATAATAAGCAGAGCATAAACACATCTCTCTAAAATTGTTAGTTATGTTCACTCTACCTGCAGCACTGCACAAGAGGAGCTAATATAGACGGTTCATCTTTAGAATGACGTCCAAACCTAAAACATAGAAGAGCCTTCATGCTCATCCAAGCTAAGTCAAACCAGAATAACAACAGAAAGCCTCTTTGACCCTTGATTTTGAATACTCACGCTCTTCCATTGTCCAAGTGTATGAGAAATGTGTCATTGCCAAACTTCTCAAACGTTTCATAGTGGTGTCTGTCCATGTTACCTGAGGAGGGTAGATGGAAAGTATCAGGAAAACAAAGATTTCAAAATAAAAAGAGACAACTTAAAATGTATTTTGATCATTTACATTAGGCCAGTGAACATTGATGAGGTCTAAAGTTGATGTTTGGACTCCAGTGACTTTAAAAAATATATATATTTTTTTGTACACATTTTCATGTTTTGAATAAGTACTGTGGCACTTGGATATATAGGCCCACCATATTAAATTATTACCATATTAATGTAATTTTGTTTTTGATATGCTACCAAGCTATTTTAAAGAATGTCATGTGTTTAGTCCAAAAACAGAATATTTCTGTTACACATCAGAAAACCCTTGAGTCATCGAACCTGATTCACGACTCACTCATTAGAAAGTCCAGAATGCTCATGTCGATCAGATCCACCAATCGAGTGCCTCGGTCATAGGGAGGCATCTTTTTTATGGAGTCACAATAGTTGGACTCTGTCTCCCATCTATTACAGAAAAAATCATCGGTTACTTTCGCTGGATTCTCCATTTTAAATCACACTCAATAAATATGTACAAACACAAACAAGAAGAATCTGAAATTATATACTTCGAAAGTCCAGATTGAGGATCAGTGTATAGATGGAAAACACCAAGAGATTTTTATTCAAAACATATTCTTTTGTGTTCAACAGTAGAAAGGTCAAGATTGGAACTACATGAGGTTGAGTCATTTTGGATGTACTATCTTTTTAAATATCACATTCTCCACCCACTGAGCCAGCTTGCTTCGACTGTAGGACCGCCTCCAGGGACTCCTCCATGAACGACGTGGTGCCAAACTCGGGTCTGGCAACATAGCAGCCATAGACCCCTCTATCTTGAGGGGACGGCCACAGATAGCATGCTCTGTGGAGCAGTAATAGGAACACTGGCCATAAAAACATGCATTCCCCACTGCAGAAAGAGAAAGACAGATGGTGACGTACAAGAATTCTCTGTTTGAGAGAAAGTGATGGGGGAATCTAAGAGCCAAGGACAACAAACCTGGAGACGTGAAAAATGTTGTGACCAGTTTATGGTCGGTGGTGATGTCTTTGATCTGTTTTAAAACATTAATAAGCCTCCCAACCACTGGAGGCATCCTTCTGAAACCCAGTATCCTTTTTGTGAGAGAGAAAGTGTTTTCGATTTTTTTTTCTTTCTTTTTTATTTGAATTCAGACTGATTAGCCGATTTATCTTATGGCTATATATGTAATATAGAGTCTGTGCTCTTACCTGTCCAGGTGGAAGGCTGCGATCTCAGCATTGTGCCTCTCAAAGTCAGAAAAGTAATACAGATTCGCATTGGTCTCCTCATGCCGTTCCTGTCTTAAGTCGAGACAATTCTGATCTTAATTTTAAACAAAATAATCAAAATTCAGATCTTGAATTACATTAATATATTTGAGCCACTTCACTGTTCCCTTACAATGTAAAAACTATTCTGATACTACATTTTCATAGTTTTTCGGTGTTTGACCACCATTCTAAAGTGAAAATAAATATACTTAAAAAATGTGTCTCCAAATCTTGCATTTATCTTATTTTATTTGTTCATTGCATTGTGTCGCACAGACAGTGGAGGGGGGAAAAAAATCGGAAGGTCTTGGTAGCCATTTTATTGAAAAATGAACCTACCTGGGGGCTGCCTTTTAGAACACAGTGTTATTCAGAAGAGGCAGCAAAAGACTTATGCAACAAAGATGTCTGTCTAGCAGCTCAAGTGTTTACATAGAAAAACAGTCGTAGTACAGTGGAGTGCAAAAATGACACATGGTGCTTGGGTCTCACTTCATGGGTTTGAAGAGCGCCTGTCCATAATTAGGAAATGACATCACCAACTTCAGCTGCGTCCCACCTGATTTTTGCACTGGAAAGCACCAGAAAAGTTTACTTGCAACATTTGTTGTTATTGTGAAATTATGTCTGGTAAATGTGACTTTAGTTCTCAAAAATTCATAGTTATATGCTATGTCATTTATTCTCGTGTGGACCTGGTCCTGCAGGAATTTTCCTTATTTTTGGAAACCCTTTATCTAAAGCCTGTATACACAATATTTTATAAAAGTAGCTTTAATGCATTAATTATGCCTTGTAATGCACTATATAATGCATTGTTTGATCTCATGGCTAATTGTAGCCACAGTTATAACACATTATAATACTTATCCACTCATTGTTGCACCTTTAGAAAGTGTACTGCATTAAAACGCATAACAAACAAACCTTCAAATATTATAATGCATTTTAACTTAGATTATAATTATTTATGAAAATGTATAAAGCATTACAACATACAGTACATTATGAATGCATTGTTATACATTATACATAAAGGCTTCAAGTAAAGTGACACCGAATTTTCTTTAACCCTCCTCCTCCCCAGGACCACTTGTCTACTACAGAGATTATTTTTGCTCAAAGGGGTCTTTGGATGCAAAATTCACTTTACATGTTGTTTGAACATAAATGTGTTTTGGAAGTGTATGTACTAGCTGTTGCACTGACTAATCAACTAGTCAACTTTAATGCACTGCCATGACTCTTTAAGCTTTATGTCGACTAATCGCTGGTCCTATAGAGGGCGCAATAGGATAAGAAATCTTTAAAGGACTTCCACATTTGTGCTGTTTCCAAACTGTTAAAATGACAAATAAATGCATGCTCTGAAAGTGCTCCACAAGACATTTGAGAATACATTACTGGATGTTTAAAATTTAATGGGAGAATGCACATTTTAATCTGTTTATTGTACAGGTATGTAAGTTAATCGCCGTTCTAGTCTAATGCGCATCACACACACTGTATGCACACGCTAGCATACACATGAAAAGTGAAGTATAACTTTGGGGTTTACTTTTTTCTCTGGAATGTAAAAGAAATTTTTTTAAAGACTGCCGATAACCAAATAACAGGCTTCCATGCTCTTTTCATCCTCCTCCCTCCCTCTGTCTTTCTCATATAAAGGCCTTGCTTTGCAAAATTTAAGGTCACCTACCTGCACTGACAATGCGGTGGGATGCCATTTGCTGAGTCAGCACTGACAGATTGGGGTCTTTGTGCTGATACATCTGCCAGCGAGATATACCAAGGTGAAACCGGAGCCAAGGTGGATGTGTCTCAGCACTAGCATTCCAGAGGATAGGATCATAGCCGTCCTCATTAGCACTCAGCCTAGGATGGGATTCACTCATGGGTCACTAACAGTACTCTAGTCATAATTAAAGGTGGAAAAAGGAATTTTATTTGTCTTAATGGCTAATATGGCAGCAGTTTTGGACTCACTGGGTTACTCCACCCCAAAATGAAAATTTTGTCATTAATCACTGTAATGATAAAAACTTCGTATTCATCCGGAAGAAGGAAGCGGGAACCGGCGCACAATCAAAATGAAACTTTAATAATCACTGTAACGATATAATCTTCCTACTCATCGGGAAGAAGGAGGCGGGAACTGGCTCCAGTTTTATATCCTTCCACCTCCTACGTGGGACTCGATACCGGCAGTGGGGAGCAGGTGCAGCTCATCTTCAATCACTACACCTGGCCTCACTCCTCGTTCCCACGCCTCTCGGCCCCGCCCCACTCGCCACAATCACAAAATAAACAAAACAGCGCATCAGCCCCTCACGGACGACTGATGCGCGAAAATAAAAGCAAACACAACTAAAATCCCAGGCCTGGTCCTCTCTCGTCCTTCACTATCGTCGCTCCAGTTTTATATCCTACGATGGACTCGAGACCGGCGGTGGGGCGCAGGTGTCGCTGATTTCCCAATCATCCCGCTGGCCTCACTCCTTGTTCCCACATCTCTCGGCCCCGCCCCACTCGCCACAATCACCAAACCCATAAAAGCACCATTCGTCTTCGGAACACAATTTAAGATATTTTGGATGAAAACCTGGAGGCTTGAGACTGTCCCATAGCCTGCCAAGTAAATAACAGTGTCAAGGTCGATAAAAGGTATGAAAAGTCCTAGTCAGAATACTCCATCTGCCATCGGACGTGCAATCTGGGTTATATGAAGCAATGAAAACACTTTTAGTAAGTGAAGAAAACAAAAATAATGACTTTATTCAATAATTATTTTGTCAACCTTCTCCTCTGTGTCACTCTATATCTCCGTGCCACAAGAATGTGCTGTTTCTACGTGTATTTAGCTTTGATTTTTAATGAAACAGCAAATTCTTGTTATTTACTTGGAAGTCTATGGGATAGTCTCAAGCCTCCAGGTTTTCAACCAAAATTGTGTGCCGAAGACGTACGGAGCATTTACGGGGTTTGGAACGACATGAGGGTAAGGGATTAATGAAAAACTTGTCATTTTAGGGTGGAGTATCCCTTTAATACTGACACCTAGAGGCCAGTATGAGGTATCACCCAAAATTGAATGTTTTTGGTGTGATTTTCTCGATTCAGACCGATTCGTGAACCGAAGTTAGACCACTATTACTTGAGAAATAATCAATAAAAATTTATATATTAAGCCTGGATATATATTCGAAAATCAAACAAATCCACATGCAGTCCAAAAAAAAAAAAAGGTGATGTCATAATGTCCTCACCATTGCTGTGCGCTTCGCTCTTCCTCTTTTTTCTTCGTTCGGACTCTCAGCAGCCAATCACCATCGGCCAGTGGTGGAGTGGGCAAATTATACAGCGGGTGGGAGTACAGAGCCTCCAGTTTGGCAAGATCACCTGCTGTGCCATCCATTTCCACTTCCTGGGTGTCACTTCCTGCAGCCGCCATTGTGCTTGTTGAAGCAGATGTATTTTGAACGGAGAAGCTGATGGAGGTCTGGATATCAGGGTATGAGTGGTGCTCGCAGGAAGTGTGGTATATGGACAGGACAAGAGAAACCACGAGCAAGTGCAGACACAGGAAGACAATTAACAGCCAAAAGCGCAATGTCCGTGAACGCCGACGTGTACATACTCGCATTGTACTGAAATTAGATGGCACAAAGTATAAAGTTCAACTCTACAGTCACCCATGTTAAAGAATATAGAGCAAAACATACCTGTCTTCCAGAAGGTGTTTCTGTCTCCGTCTGTCTGGACTAAAAGGAAGCTCAGACTGTCCTTTAGACCTTATTCCCCGTTTGCACTCTTGCACTCCCTTTTTGTGCCAGGTTAGGTTGATCTGAGTGGACATGTTTACTTTCCCCCCTGTAATGTCCAGGCAAATGTCACCCAATACGGGAGAGTCGGGTAATTTTTTTTAACCAAATTGTCCTCTATCCTCGTGCAACCAAGCATACTTTTTCACTTTCATTCTCTGTAGAGGGCAACTATTTATTAGTAATTTATCTGGTGAAACCAAATGATTGGAGGCCTGGACATGAAAGCTGACATGAAAATGTTTTTTTAATATATGTTTTTATTTTATTAAGATTTATATTTTATAATTAATTTAATACAAAAACAATTGTGGTGTCGGGGGGCAGTGGGTTAATATTAATAAAAAAATTAAATTAATAAATGTTTTAACAAGAATTTATTATTGAGAAAAAAAATTGTTACACGATTATGAATATTTAATTATTAATATTTATTTTGTATTATTTAAACATTTTGGTTTTCCATGAACAAAACTGTTACATGTCGGAAAATTTAATAGGAATGTTTTTTATTATTATTATTATATATTTTTTTAAAGTCTTGCCTTCTTTTTTCCCAATATTCCTAAGTAGGATGTGCTTTTACGTAAATATAATTTCACTTGTCATGTACATAGCTGTTGTAAGTCTGTTAGACAGTTCCAAATCAGGAAGGACAGGGGCAAAACTTATCTTTTGGGTCTCATAATTTCACCCTGTACATCTGATGGGGGACCTCCTCACATTGGCAACCCAGAAACAGACTGGTACAAGCATCTCTCGTGCAAACATGCGCCCACATTCACCACAGACCAGCAGATGAATAACTCGGAGTACACCTCGCACCGCCTGGTGCTTCGTGATCAAATCTGCCCATTTGCTAATGTTGCATAATGGTATGCATCAGAGATCAGATGCACTGCAGAAGGGGAAGTTTATGCCATGACTTTATGCCAGACAGGATAGATAAATAGATATAATATACATCCTTGATAATTAGTTATCCTTCAGTGTCCTGTAAAAGTGGATGGTGAGTCCTGTAACATTATGTCTGTACAGGTTGCTAAGTAACAGTTTTGAAATGAAGCTGATCAAAAGGGAGATGCCAAAATGCCAAACAATTAAAGCAAAGTTGTTTAGAGTGTGGGAGGTTGCATAAAGCCCTTTTTTGCAAACCAAAAGACTGACTGAGTTTTTATAATATGCCAAGCAGAAAGTTTCTCCACTATGCATTTAAAGCTTACACAAATGATTTTTTTTTTAAAAATGACAATCTATTTTATAAATGCAGATTGTAGATGATTCATTATTAAAAATGTTTTGACGTGATGGTTAAGCAACATGTCATAAAAGAGTCCAAAGAGTCCAACCCGATCTCATGGCAATTCATACTTGTTTTACGAGGTCGCGAAGTTGTACCAACACCTAACCCCGCCCCTAAACCTACCCCTCATACAAATTGTATGAGTGAGGTCATACAAATTCATATAAATTAGCAACCTCATAAAATGCTTACTCTGCTTAAACTCGGTCCATGCAAGCTCACAGGCCACACCCATATCACATATATATCCAATCAACAACTGATGCAGAGAACCAAGTCTCCACCCAACATTTCTTTTCTTTTTCCAAATATCCATAAAACTCAGATGTACGTCACAATATGGAAGAAAAGATGATCTCTACACAGATTTAATTGCAACTTCAAATTTAGAGTTAAAAATAAAATGGCAGCGATGGTTGATGTGGAAAAACATGAAATGAAATGAAAATGTTTTGCCGATATTACGGGATGGCACATTGGTGCTTGTAAATTTTTATATTTCATATATATTTTCCATATATATTTAATATACATTTCATATCAAACTGCATATGTTTTAGAATTGTATTTCATTATATATTATCACAACTGTCATCCAAAGACTTCAGGGAATGTACTTTTGCTGCTTTTCACCATCAATTTTTCAGTAATTTATTCGTTTTTACTTGAAAAACCATGTATTTTGCCATTATTTTATATTAAAATTGTTGTTATTTAAAGTTCATCTTTCTAACCATCTTTTTGTGTTCCACAGTGGAGTTGGAGTGTTACTTTAAACATATTGTGAGTCATTTTGCTGCAATTAATAGTTAAAAGTGAAAAGGGTGAGCAAAGAAAGGTTAATGCGTGTCTATTGGTACGGAGGTCACAGTAACCTGACAGCAGGTCAGTGTGTGTCCGAGTAAACAGATGCTCTGAGCCAGATGTCTACTCGCTTGTGCAATAATCAGTAAATAAAAAGTGCTTCAAAGACTCAAAGAAACTGAATCCCTGCTCCTTAAAAACACATATTTTCTCAATACATACATACCTATTAAATTATATGGATAAAAGCCATTTTTCTCCAATGACAGCTCTCAGAACGAGAATCCAAACAGCTGATAAATGCATCACAGCCATCTAACAATTGATTAACATTTAAGAAAGCAATATTATGATAGAGAGCACTTCACAATATGTTAACTGATGGACTGGAGTGATGTGGATTATTGTGATGTTTTAATCAGCTGTTTAGACTCTCATTCTGACGGCACCCATTCACTGCAGAAGATCCATTGGTGAGCAAGTGACATAAAGCTACATATCTCCAAATCTGTTCCCATGAAGAAACAAACTCATCTACATCTTGGATGACCTGAGGATGAGTAAATTATAGGGTGCACTGTTCTGTTAAGTGTCTGTTGTTGTCTTTTTAAATCAATATTTCTGACACTTCAAATGATGTATACAAAAGTGTTTAATTACTTTCTAACGAGGTTTTATTACACAAGACAATAACAATAGTTATTAATAATAAAGACAAATACACATTACAGCTGTGCAAAATGTACAACTCCTATAAAATATCACAAGTTTTAAAAACAGATCATGTGTGTTCACATATAAATAAAAAAATAGGATTTGTCTTAAAAAATAATTATAAAAATAATTTGTGATTCAAAAAAATAAAATGAAAGGAATGGAAACTATCATAAGCAGATGAGGATGTACAGATAGAAGACAGAAAAGAGACAGATGGAAAAAGAGTGACAGAGATGAACAATAAAACCAACAGATGGCCTGTCAGCTTTGAGAGAACAGTTAAAACAGAGAAGAAAACATAAAACGCTAAGTAAACGGTATGAAATAATGCACCCTGTTCAGTAATGAATATAAAGTCAGAAAGGACATGAAAAAAAGTTTTGTCAGACAGTCATTTAGTGTCAGGAACACTTCCATACACACACCGCCAAGCCTCCACCGAAGAACATGTAAAGCAGGTTCTTCACTTCGTGCGTAATTTCGAAACCGAAGCCCTCACCAATCACCACATGCCAAGAGCTCCCGAACTTCTTATCCATAGACTCCTTTATCATTTTGGCGGCGTTCTGTTGAGAGAGAACCAATGAACAATCACAAAGGAGACCACCTTAACATCTCATCTGCTTCTCCTAGATGGCAGTGAGAACTAACCTCATTATTTGAGACAAACTTCTCACACGCCGTCACGCAGAGCTCCATGGTCTCCACCCGCATCTCCTCAGACATATCTGTGTGCTGTGGAGGAAATATACTCTATGTTTCGGGTCAATTTGACCCGCATCGATTTTTCTGTTTTTCTTTAAGCTTTCTAACTTTTAGATTCTTACGGAGTTGTGAAACTTTGGATTATGAGAATTTATATTATGACTGAGATGTTTACGATTCATTTTGACCAATATTTCATGGTTAAAGGCAGTTGGACAGGCCCGAAAAACAAACTTTTATTGCATCTGACAGTCACTTGTTTCTCCAAAGAAATAAAGACTGTGCTGAAGATGTAAATTTTTATAAGTTAATGTAACAAATCAATGGTTTTTAGTGTTACCAATGCAATGCTCGACTGTTTGAGTTCAAGAAAGCACTAAGAAAGCATTTTCCAACCTTTTTTTGTATTGCTTGTTACGATATGGTTTATAACATTCATAATTTGTCATCAGTGGAGACTGAAGAAGTCCGTTCATGCAACAGTCTTTACCCGTATGAGAGGAAAGCTGTGTAGTCTCTTGTAGTCTGCTTCATCCTTCTTGCCATCGACGGTCTCTGCCATGATGTTCAGCTCTAGATGAGAGTAAATGGACATATTAACATATAAGAATTTATAGTTAACAAATCTAATATATCTTTAGGTTTAACGTTTATTTAATCGTTTTTGAAGCCGCGGTATGGTATCAGTAATACCATGATACTCTGATATACCACAGTACAACAAAGTTACTTAAAATAATACAATGGCATTTCAATCGTAAATTTCAATAAAATGCCATCACCTTGATTCAATGTCCAAACAACAATGCTTATACCATAGTACTTTTTGTTGAAGGAAATGTCAAATAAACATAATTTAGCGTATTTTTGAACAGTTAGTAATATCCCTGCATGCTTCTGAAGTGATTATTAGCTTTGTTTTGGAAAACGAACAGTAACCTATAAAGAAAACTGCTAGCTTGCTAAGCTAATTTGTATGACTTGGTCACTCGTTTTTATTTCTATTAGCGTTATATGATCTACCTAGGTGTTTAACGTTGCATATAAACTAGCTTGGAATTTAGCGTAATAAAAATTTACCGTAATAAAGAAAACTGAAGTTCAATGTGCTTAAACCGACATCGCTAGAGAGACATGTCCAGCATAGCAACCACTCCTCCGCGACAGCTGTGTGCTTGACCCCGCCCCCTGAACGCGTCGCTGGTCGTGATTGGTCCGTGGGCGTGTCGTTCATTCGTTCGTTCAAGAAAACGCCATGCACTGGCATGTGTCTAGTGAATTTCAATGGTCATTTGTTTCTGGTCTTCTTCATTTATGAGGACAGATAACTGAAAAAGTCAAATTTAAGAAGTATCCTTAAAACGATAGTTCACCCAAAAATTGCTGAAAATCGAGGATATCCAAGATGTAGCCTAGTCTATATGAGTTTGTTTCTTAATCTGAACAGATTTGGAGGAATTTAGCATTACTGTACATTACTTACTCACTAATGAATCCTCTGCAGTGAATGGGTGCCGTCAGAATCAAAGTCAGCTGATAAAAACCTTCACAATAATACACAAGTCCATCAATTAATGAATGCATTGTGAGCTGCATGATTGTAAGAAACAAATCCATCAAGACATTTTTAACTTCCAAACATTACTTTCAGCTAAAATATCTATAGGCATCTTATTAGGCTATTAATGTTGCTTTCTCCAGTGAAAAGTTACCTCTTCTGAATCAGGAGTGAAATATGCACAGATCAAGCGCCATTTACAAGCAAAAATAGTTCTAAGCAAATGTGTCAGAGATTTATGTATTATAGACTGCCATTTTGGCCATGAAGCTACAATCTAAAGTTAAATAGTCTTAATGACGGGCTTGTTTCTTACAAACACACAGCTTTTGCTTCACAAGACATTAATTGATGGACTGCAAGTCAAGTCTTATTGGTCTTTTTTAAATAAATAAATACAAATAATAATAACAATTCAGAGAAAATGTACATTCTGTTCTCGTTTACTTGCTTTGATGTCATTCCAAATCTTTAGGATGAATACTGACAAAGCTTCTAACCACGCAACGAGTAAATGTTGAGAGAATTTTCATTTTTTTGGTATTTCTTTAAGCTCAGTATTTTATGAGTACAGACACCAGCTGTGTTTTATCCCCATGTAACCTTACTGCAGTCTGAGCAGGGTGAAGCCTGCTATCTAGATGCTGCATTGGTCCCACTACATTCATCTGCGATATTTACTCTCTTGCTTTTCACTGACCCTATTAAGCTCTATATCTGTGCACAGCTGGTGAGCTTGCCCCAGATAACTGTCACACTGATCTAAGAGCTGTCAGTGAGATGCAATACTGCTCTGAGTATGACCAAACAGTTGCTTGTAGCCATTGACTTAGTATTTGTTTTTATCCATACTATGGAAGTCAACAGCTACTGTACCAGCAACTGTTGGGGTACTAACACTCTTCAAAATATCTTCTTTTTTGTTCAACAGAAGAAGGAAACTCAGGATTGGAACAACTTGAGTGGGATATGACAGAATTGTAATTTTTGCATGAGCAATCAAAAAATGCAAATGTTAACAGGATACCCTTTAGAAAAATGCAATACAGCTAAATAGTTTCTCATATTTAATTTTCAGGGAGAGCATTAAGCTATAGCCATTATAGTATGTAATGCATTGGATTGTGCTGATTTTGAGACACTCGATCATCTAAAAGCTTTTCATGAGTTTCCCAGACAGACCATGTTTTGATTTGTGGATTACAGGGGATTTTCAGTTTCTAGATAGACTTACAAATAAAAGCAGGGGGAGGGGAGAAGGGGAGAATCTAACCACTGATTTGAGCAAGATTATAAGCAAGAACCTTAGGAGGAGGAGAAAAGAGAGGAGGCTTGCAGCAGATGGGAGTCTGGAACATCATGACATTTACGGAGCATTACAACCAAGGAAAGTGTTTCTTTATGAATATGTCTAACAAGTGTTGTGAGGAATAAAGGCAGCCGTTGTACACCATCCATGTCATAATATTATTTTTATGTGATTGTGGGAAGGATATACGAAGGATACCCAGCTGGCATATGAATATTGAAATTTTCAGTATTGCAAAGATTTAAATGAATTCAAATGGCAAATAGAGAGACTGTATTGAAGAGGAAATTCACACACACACACACACACACACACACACACAGAGGATGTTACTGGTGTGAGAGAAGCAGCAGGGGTCGGTGTGATGGAGGGGGTCATAAACACTCATCTATAATTCAACAGCAGCAGCAACAACGTCAAGAGAGCAATGAGAGGATGAGAATGACAATAACCAGCATTTGCATGAATTTGAGCCCATGAATTTGTGCATGTACCGTGTTATTTTATGTATATATTTTAAGCGTTTTGTTTTGGATTGGTTTATATTGGTTTAAATGCTCGTATAACAATGGTCAAAATAATCAGACCATCAAGATATTTTGTGGTTCAAAGTCCTAGAGAGACAGACAGATAAGTAAACAAGACAATGCACGCTTATAGTTCATTTTCTTCACAGTTTTAATATTTTCATCCACATTTGTCACATGAACATTTGTCACATTATCATTGTAGATCCTTGGTGGTGCAAATATGAAGAAGCACTATACAGACATCACAGCTGATCATCAACCAATAGCAAGAGTCAAATAAACAGGCACTTCTCTGTAAGCTTTTCTCTGTGAGGGGGCAAGTAGGACTAGATGCAGTGCAATGGTAACACGGCAAGATGCTAAAAACTGTTTTACATTCATATTATCATAGTGTGTGGGCTGCACATCAGATCTTCAAAATTTACTCTGATATTTAAGATGTTAAGCTTCAAATTAAACATTTTGGGTCTTGCTGAATCTGTGAGAAAAAGATACACAGCAGGGTAAAGACTCAGATGCCAAAAGACAAACATTTTAAACATGTTATGATAAAGATAAGACGTTATACACCTTTAAGTGCTGCCGGACTGAAATAACAAGTGCAGTGACCCTAAGGGATCTGTAATAAAGACAAGAAAGGAAAAAGCTGCTGTGGGAAAAAAGCTTAAGCTCCACTTTACACAATTAATGAAACAAGAGCAAGACAAGTGCTATGAAAATGAGCCACATCCATCATATTACAAAAACATTCTCTATATCTGAAGGGACCGTTGTGCGGTAATGCTTTGAGAAGAAGGGCATGAAATATCACAAGCAACACGAGACGCAAACAGACCTTTAAAAGCCCTCGGCAGCAGCTCTATCCAAAGTGACACAACCACACACACAGACAAATCCATTTCCAGTAGAAACAAAAACTCAGTGAGAGTGTAGCGCTACAGTAAAGATATTCTATACACAGACTGGGACCACAGCACAGTTGTCATACCTTTCAGGCCATTTTTGTCTTATTTACCCTTGCCCCAAAAAAGAAAGGTATCAACCCATGGCCCTGCTCACTGCCGGGGATGTGAGCTCTGAAGGCAGGGGTCAACAGGGTCCTTGACTGCCCCTCCAAACACATCCACATCTCGGTCAGTCCAGGGCACTATGTTCCCCAAGCGGGGCGACTCTGCACATGCCGCCAAAGCAGCAACCTCTGTTGGCGACAACACCCGGTCCCACAGGTTAAATAAGGAAAGCTCCCCAACAAGAGCCTGGGATGCATCAAACCGCCCGCCAAGGGTATCCTGCAGAGGAGACAAGGAGAGTGGAAGGGTTACAAATGTATAAACATAATGTTGGATCAGAAATACTGTGCAAAAATGGTACCATTAAGGGTCCAACACCTTGTCACTGGGGTAGGACCCTCAAAGGCATACCTTTGTACCTTAACAACACTTGAAAGATGCAAACATTGTCAGGAAAAAAACTGCAAAAGTTGGGGCACTTACCTTTAAAGGACAACTTTGTACCTTATCTACCCATTAAAAGGTGCATTTTAGAGTAACTTTATGGTACTACCATGAATTTTTTTGGGGCTAAATAAGGTACAAAGATATCCTGTTGAGAACACTGTCCCAGTGACAAGCATTTGCAAAACTGAAGGTACAGTTTTTGCAATTTTTTTTTATTTTTTTTCAGAAATGAAGGTGTACCTTTAAGGTTGTATTCAGACTCGTCCAGGTCTTGCTCACCTGTTCCTGTCCCAGCACCAAGACGCCCCCAGATTTGATGGGGTGCCATGCGGACAATCCTTCACCACGTCCTCTCATCTTTCCACCTTGATATGCTTTCCAAACTCCATCCCGTAGGGTCCAACTCACACATATGTGCTGCCAGATGCCCTGGGGCAAAGATAGAGGCAGCTGTGCCACCTGTAAATGGAAGGAAGGGTTGAGTCCATCAACAAGGTTGCTATGGAAGGAAGATTTCCAGCAGGGTTCCTCAAATCTGGACCTGGAGGGCCACTGCTATGCAGAGTTTAGCTCAAACCCTACTTATACTTTTGTAGTAACTCTAAAGACCTTGATTAGATTGCTCATGTGACTTTGACTTTGGGTTAGTGCTAAACTCTGCAGAGCAGTGGCCTTCCAGGCCCATATTTGTGGAGCCCTTGTGTAGTAGGTCTGACCTTATCATTGATGAGTAGTTCTGCTGGATTATGAATGCCCTGCAACAGGACAAGTTCATTCGGTTGTTCCGGTACAGCATAGGAAAATGGTGTCCCAATTCCATTCTCAGAAGGCTTGAGCCACAGACACACCGTGAAGGCGTACATCTCTGGAATATTACGCCGGACAAGCCCATACATGTAGTTAGTCCGCACAGGGAAGGAAAGTTTATACCCTTGTGGGTAACTGTAATCTGTAAGACCTGGGAAGGAAAGATCGAGAGTGTGAGTTGAAAATGAAGAGACCATTTCATCCCTTTGCCCAAAGTTTGACCAAACCTTCCTCCTTACTCTGTTCCAGCTCTGCAATACGCTCTTGCAGGGTATTGATTCCCTGGTCTATGTGCTGGTGGTGGCTCTGGGTCTCTTTCCGGAGGTTCTTTCGCTCCTTCTCCAGCAGCCTAATCTTTTTTTCCAGCTCTCCCTCCAGATCCTCCACAGGCCTGCCAGGCTCGCCCACCACTACACTCCCCAGTGTGCTCACAGTATGCTCAGTGTGGTTCATCGCTGCCGGGCCAATCTCCAACTGCGAGATAATTATGCAAGAAGTCTATATCACAAAACCTAATACATCCTGTTCAACAAGTCTACCTGACTAAATTAGACCCATTTCAATTACAGGAACTCAGAGGAATGATTTGCTCTTGAATCAGATATACTTTTCGAATTAACTCTCTTTTTTTATTTGAGGATTTTGAGTGAACAATGACCTACATTTTGTTCTGTACCTAAAACAATTATTATATGGTTGGAGAAGACTTGGAATATGATGCATGAGTTATAAAAAATATGTTTTTATATTTTTTATGGGGCTTTTACATGCTTTTTGAATCTTGAAAACTCCCTGTAATTGCATAGAAAACAGTGACCACTACATTCTCTAAAAATTTTGCTTTAGTGCTCCGTGGAAGACAGAAAGTTGTGCGGGTTTTGGAAGGACATGAGGATGAGTAAATAAACTGTTAAATAAACATAGACATTTTACAGAAAATAAGGGTTTAAAAAATAATGAAATCTTGCCCTAATGAACAGGAAATATATATATTTTTTCAGCAATAACAAATCTGGTCCATAAGTCAATATCACAACATCTACAATTAAGGTGTGTACTTTTCTCTTTTTTTTCAGCAGGTTAAGTACTACAATATGAACAGGCACAATGAATTACCCCCCGATCTTGAACTTATGCACACATCCTTACCTACAAAACCATTTCCCCAGAATACCTCCATGGCACCAAATTCCAAAAACCTTTTAGACTTTTTTTATTATTATTAATGTTTATAGTGTCTCACACCAACCTCCAACTTCTCAATGCGGTCTTTGAGTTGAAGAATAGCTCTCTCCAGTTCCTCCACAGCCCGCGCCGTCTGCAGTTGTACCGCAACCGAGCTGCTCACATCGTCCCCGGCCATGTGGCGACGGTTGCCCGCCCAAACCCCCATACTCCTCTCATGCAGACTCCTTTCCTCCAGCCCGCTCTCACACTCCGAGACTTTCCCGGTGAGCTCCGTGATGGTCCTCTGGTCCATGAGGATCTGATCGTTTTGCTGCATGACGATCTGCCGGAGCTCCTCAGCGGTGGTGCGGAGGCTCCAGTCCTCCTCATCTGCAAAGGGGTCATCGGCCTGTTCTCTAAAACCCCTGGATTTACAATCACTGATGGGCACAGCGGTACAAATGAGTCGATTGAGGGTGAACTGTTTCGGACTTGGCCCAGTCACGTCCCCGGTACTGAGCTCATTGAGCGACGGTATCTCCAGGCCGATGTCCAATCCGCCGCCGCCTTCATAAGATTCAGCACCATGGAGAGCTCCGAGCGGCCCGGCGTGCGCCACGGATCCAGACAGCGGATCCAGAAGCGACAGTGAGCGGTTGCCGGATAGCGGCTGGGGCGCGGCGGCCGAAGATCGTGAATACACGCTGGCGATGATGCAGATGACCGCGCCGAGAAAAGCCAAGAGGCCGGCGGAGACTAAAACCACGACGAACTTCATCTAGTCGATTGAGATCTTAAATAAAACCGCTGGATGCAGGCTAGTTTTATAGAATTGTAATGTTTACAAACGATCGGTTTTCACCATCAGAGAACAGGTCTGAATGGAATGAAGGTCGATCGCATTGGCTATTTTTTCTTCTCCGCTCGCAGCAGATGATGCTGCACCTCCTCCTCTTCTGTTGCTAAGTGCCCCTCTGTCCGGTTTCTATGGCTACCGCGCGCAATAGAGGATGGCGAGAGACTGTGATGAAAATGCGTGATGTGTCACATTGATGTAAACAGCTTTGGGTCTCTTCATCACCATCTATGAATAGGCTACTCTGAACAGACTGTGTTACTGAAGAGAAAAATACACATTAGAACATTATGAGTGATTCTTGACATAAAAGAATTCTGTAATGAATCTCTGTCACTGATATGACAAAGATGTCTCATTTACGAGTGAATGTATTTAGTTAACGTATGATTTGGGCATCCTAATACGAGATAAAAAAAAAACAATACATGACTTTATCAGATTTGTAAATGACAGTTCTGACCTTTAATTTCGTCTAAATTAATGATCAGCTGTTTAAACATCCCCTAAACTAGTGGTTATATGGTAGTATAGTATATTCAACACAAAAAACTAAACGTTGATTAAATAAATCTCTTTGTTTATTTGATTAAAATAGAAGTTAAACCAATATTTTTTTCTGTGAGTGGGAGAGTAATTTTTCTTTCTGCTTAATTTTTATGTGGAAACCATGATACATTTTTTTTCAGGATTCTTTGAATACGTTCAAATGGACGACATTTTTGAAATGCAATTGCTTTGTTTTGTAACAATGTAGATGTCTTTACAGTCACTTTTGATTAAATTAATGTGCCATTGCTGAATAAAAGTATTCATTTCTTACAAATTCTGACTGACCAAATGATTGAAGAGTAGTTCATATACACACAAAATTAAATAGTGAATTAAAGATACGCCACCTACTGGCGTATCAATGTACTCCAGCTCTATACTGTATTTCTTTTTTAAGTCACAAATTCCACACTTTTCAGACACAAAGTTTTTTTACCTAAATAATCTGCCCTGATTTCTAAAATTTCTTAAATGATAAAATATTCTTATAAAAACATAAGTATCATTAACAATCTGCTAAAACATGGATGCAATGCACAAGCACATGGCCCAATATGCAACCTTAATTTATTTATATGGTTGAGGTATATCTTTAAAAACATATATGTGGGTGTAGAGAATCAATAACAAACAAACAAAAAAGAAAATCAGTCTTATGTGTCCAAATTTCACTGACGAACAGATGGAAGCTGCTTCTGATTCACTTTATGTAGTTCTGCTTGAGTCATTAAAGCCATTAATGTTCAAACATAAATAAAAAGATATCGTCAGTTGCTTTGAAAAATACTTTCCACAGAGAAAAACAAAAGACATCCGGTTGGCTTTTCAGAAATCCAGCCACTCAGCCATTTAAAAACAGTTAGATGGAGAGATCTCGCCCCCCAGCACATTAAAGGCATAGTTCACCCAAAAAGTATTCAAGATGTTCTAAAAGCTTACCGGACACAGTCCACATGGTGTCTTGAATTATGGGATTCACACCCCTATAGAGCTGCACCTGATTGGACGACCTCAATGATTTAACAGGGGCGTGGAAATGTAAAAGCTCTGATAAATACGCAGGTGCCAACCCATTTCAAATCTTAAAAACAAACAATCAAATCTTGAAATCAATCCTGAAGTGGATAGGAAGCCAGTATAGTGAAGCTAAGACAGGGGTAATGTGATAACACTTTTTAGTCCCAGTTAAAAGCTGAGCTGCTGCCTTTTGGACTAACTTTAAGCATTGAAGAGATTACTGATCCAAGTCATTGTTCATTAGAAAGGAATTACTTGATGATAAAGTCGAATGTCAACATTACTAATTACACATTCAAAGATAAATTTAAAGTTGAAGTGAATGCTGTATCGGATTCAGTCTACACACTATTGTATGCTCTTGCAATAGACTGGGAGAGTTTACAGACTGCTGGGTTGCCAGACCGCGCAAAATAAACACTGAAAACGGACTTAAAACCCAAGACCTCATTCAGAGACTTGCCTCTGTTGAATAAGAAGAAATATGCACCTTTTCATAAACTCGATGTTTTTTTAAAACAACGTCAAGAACTCACAACTGCGATTTAAAACGTTTATAACCGAAATAATCTCTTATAAGAAGCGGACGTGGCAACACGGGCAACACCGACTGGCAGAGTGCGCCGCACCAGGTTCATACTGCGCTGGAGGACGAGAAGAATTCAGTTTAGACAAGAACGCTGATGGTGGTTAATTTAGCACATTTTAAAACCTATTCTCTTCATACATTTACTTAAGCTGATACTTGATTGGTACTCAATATTAATATTAATTAATACTTGGCAACGATTAATCGCATCCAAAATAAAAGTGTTTGTGTATATAATGTATGTTCGTGTACTGTGTATACATTATGTATATATAAAGACACACTCATTTTGAAAATATTTACATGTATATTTTCACATTTTCATATATAAATACATAATAATATATATTTCTTAAATATATGCATGCATGTGTGTGTATTTATATAAACAAAATAAATATAAACAGTACACACATATTTATTATGTACACAAAAACTTTTATTCTGGATGACCAGCACTAACATTAATATTGAATATTGATAGTGGTTAATATTATGATCAATGAACAGAAAATGTATTTGAAATATAAATCATTTATAACATTGTAACATTATTCATATCTTTCTTTTCACTTTTGATCTATTTAACGCAAAACTGCTAAATACGTATTTTCTTTCTTTCTTTCTTTTTTTTATCTCTTTTCTTACGAATCCATACAATTTATTTGCATGGTTTAAAAAAAAAGATATTAAGACACAAAAAAAAATGGTTTTCAACAATGATAATAAATAAGAAACATTTTAAATTAGCAAACGACCATATTTGATACAACATACGGTAGGCTATAACAATATAAGACTACTGAAAACACTGAGAAAATATTTTGCATCGTTTTAGCACTCAATAAAATATTTCATACCATAAACCAGCACTTACGTTAATCGCATTTTGTATTAAAAAAGAATAGGGGTCTGTGACAACACGAGTTAACACTGCCAAAATTCATTTTGGGATGAATGAGGGTACAAGAATAACACAGCTGTCCTGCGCATGCGCGCTGCTCAGTTGCTATGGGTTACGTGACGAAACAATGTCGCGTCCAGCTGTGTTTGTTACAGCGTCGTTGGATACAGGGTTGTGTTCGGAAATATGGTTTATGATTCAAAACTGTAGATACTTTAATCTACATAATCACTCAGGACGGTAGAGTTTGCCAGCTCATATTGTCTATAGCCTACCGCATGTTATGCATGCGCTGAATGATAGTAAACTCATCTCTATGTAACGTTAGTTCAGAGTTTTCTGTCGGTATTTTTGACGTGTAACGTTACTGCAGCTTCAAGAGCGCAGACATGACAGCAGGTTCAGTGGCAGCACCTCAGATCATCCCCATCCGCCTTCCGCCTCCAGGAAGAGCCAAGCACGAGATTGAGTCCCGCACTCCTGTGGAGATCAAGTCCGGTGAGTCCGTGCGATGTTACCGGACACAGACAGACGTGTTCGTCTCGTGTTGATCTGCGTGTGTTTAATCTCGCACATGTCCCAGACTCCTCTGATGCGACTGTCCTGTACACGCTGGACGGCAGTAAGCCGGAGGTGATGAAGAGGCCGGGTTTCGGTGACAGCACTCTGAAGTACACCGAGCCTATCCGTTTACCCGCGGGGAAAGTGTCCGTGAGAGCCATGGCTGTCAGCACGTATGCATACTCTCTCTCTCTCTCTCTCTCTCTCTCTCACACACACACACACACACACACACACACACTGTAAGTTTCATTAAAACTTTCCTGGATTTATTTATAGTTTTATTCTTGTCCCAAACCCTAATAATAAATGGAAAATAACATTTCAATGCTTTCATATCTGCTTATCTGAATTTTCTGTTCTGTTGCCATAAGAAACTTTGCATTCTCGCATATTTGAGTTCTCTAGCAAAATTATTTGTTGTTGTTTTATTTTGTAGGGGAATTTAAAAAAACACAGTACAGTGTTTATGTACAGACAGTACATAAAATAATATTAACAATATGAAATAAATCACAAATTGTAAATAACATAATAATAAAACTTGTTACATAACTATAAACGTATTTACAAATTATGATTATTTAAATTAAAAAAGATTTTACCAGTTTGTATATTGTGAAAAATTGGTATACACTATACATTTTTATACAAATTTAAACAGTTTATTTAAAAAAAAACTGTCCCATAGTTTTTATACATATAACCCTACATTTTTATCCCTAATAAAGTTTTGTCAGTGAAGAGCTTGAGATGAAATATGAAAAAGAATATTGATTTTATAGTGCATCATATACAGTCAAGTTATAATTTCATTTAATTTTGTCAATTTTTATTTTTCAAACATTTGAATATGAAATTAACCTAAGCAATTTTTTGAAAAATTATATAAAAAAAATTTTTTATGTAATTTCTACCACCGTCATTTCCATAATGCTACTGAACCCAATACATCATTTAAAATATCACAGAATAATGCATTTAAATCCATTGTTAGCAGACAAATTATACAAACTTTTGAGTGAAACGAGAATTTATTTTCTCCATCAAATGTGCCTGTAGTTGAAAGAAACCCCAGACGACAAATTGTACCACAAACTGACTCAAATAAAGAGTAACGTTTGTAATGTAACACAGTGATGGCCGTCAGAGTGCAGTCGTCACCAAGGTTTTCATCGTGGCGCCGTCTCCATCTCAGGATCTGACTACAGGCCAAGAGAATGACACTTTGATTAACAGCCAGCCAATCAACGGCAAGGATGTCAGTTTTAAACCCATTCTGCTTTTAACATTATATTATTGCTTGCATTTAAAAATATGTATTATAAATCTTACTTTCACGTTGAACAGGAGGTGAGCAAAAATGGAGCTGGCATTTCCTCTAGTGAAAGTTTAGGTAAATCATTTGGTTCTAGATAGTGCATTTGTCTCACACGCAGACACAATACCTTGACTATCTTTTGCGCTCTTTTACATCAGATGTTCCCAGCAGTGGATCTCGCAGAGCTTTGAAAGGCCCTCGATTCCTGTCCCAACGCCTCGGCTCCAGTTCATCTGCTTGGCTGACGGCGCAAAAAAACACGCAAGTAACGGTTTACAACATATATAAAGAGCCTTTCAAAAACAACCCTCACCATGATGGTGATCACTGTTCTCTCAAGCTATAAACAAAATACACCCTCCATTTTTTTGTCTCAATTCCACCAGAACCAGAGCACAGATGCGGAAAACCTCTTGAAAACTTTGACGAGCACTCAGATATCACGGATCCAGAGAGAGACAGATTTCCTTAGGTGGGGTATATATGCTTCTAGTCAATATATGTATTGTTTAAATATGTTTATGTTAATACCAATCTTTCTGAAGATGTCCAAAGTGCCTGAGTCATCGCCCTTCGGATCCTTTCGCCCGATTCTGTCTGCACTGCGGCGCACCAGTGCCTCCAATACCCGGTCAAAGGCTGCCCCCTACTGAAGGAGGACAGGTACTACATATTATTCAGTGAAAATCAGATAACCAGATCATTTTACAATAATATGAGTATGTGCTGTGATTTTTCACAGATGGGTCTATGTGTGCATTGTAAAGCCATGGTGCCTCTCAATACGGCCACATGTGTGGTGTGTGAGTCTCCTCTGACTCAACAACTGCAGCCGCAGGCTAGTCGGAGACTACAGGTAAATTCTCACCTGTAGTAGAGCAATCCTATGAGTCTATTACATGTACTTATTAGTTGTTATTCTAGGATAAGCTCATTTGTCACTCTTGTGGGACGGGAAACCCTGCTCATATCACACACTGTGTCACTTGTGAATCCCAGCTGCTTCAGCAAAACACAGTAAGAGCCCCGGCTTCAAGAAACCAGCATCGTCTGCCTTAGCTAATCATAATTATTATTTAATAATTATTAGGATGGTGACAGGACACTATTATAATGGTGTTTTTCATTCCACAGCCGTATTTGAGCGGACAGAGAGCTGCACCTGTACCCAGCTCACAGGGCAAAATGATTTTCTGCTCCAAGTGTAATAGAGTCAACCACTCGGATGCTCGATTCTGCGACTGGTGTGGGGCAAAGGTGACAAAACAGAACGGTTTTGTAAATATTTTTAAGTTAGGCATATGAAGCATATCTATGGCAGGATAAAGTCATTTCAGAACGATCATATTTATGAGTTAAACACTCCACAAAATTTTATTTGAGCCCTGAGTTTCTGAGTTGAGGGACATGTCCATGAGAAAATATGTTGCACACAATTAATATGGCATTTCTATTATTTCCAGTACATTTGTTGAAATTAATAAAAACTAGCTAAGTTGGATGGACGAAATATGATACTTCTGTGCAGTTATGATAGAATATGCAACAATTCAGTTTACAGCAACAGCATCAGAAAAAAAAAAAAAATTTGGTGCATATTTATTATTCATCATTTTGTAGAATTGAAAGAGTAGTAGAGTTAAATTTTTTGTAGAAAAGGTACCACCAAAGTGGTTAGACAACTGATGTTGTACAGTAGTTACAACTTCCCAACTCTAAATAAAAAACTTTTTGTATTTTTGTATTAGCTCGCAAAATACGAAACTTTCAGAAAGGCGAATTTCAGTCGTGGCTGAAATTTGTTTTTTTAATCCAACCATTTATCTTGTTGTGAACAGTCCTTAAATTTGCGACAACATTAACCACTGTTCATCAAACTTTCACAGCTAAAATCCAGGGATTTTTTTAGGAATCCATTTAATTAGGAATCTTTTGGAGGGCAAAGGATTTCACAACAGGTTAAGGTTGGTCACAGATTCAATGCGTTGATCAACAGAAAGCTGCTTTGTTTGAAATTTTGCCAAAATTTCGCAAACATGTTAAGACTACGTAATAAACATAAACAGTGATATTCTTTCATTTTTAATGAGACACCAACTACAGCCTTGTATGTACCACCTCAACTTCTTGTTTCAATAGGAAATATAGGAAAGAAAACTTAATCGTCAAACAGTTTAATGTCCTCATACTGTTCTGTCACTGAAAGTTTTTATGGAACTGTTTATTTGGTGTAAATTATAATATGAAGAAACAGTCAGAATATCATTGCATATCATTGGCAATGTTTGTGTAAACTGGACTGCCTTGTAATGTTGTGTTTATACTCACAGCCCGGCCACAAAGCCAGCTCTGTGACTTGTTCTCAGTGTGGAGCTAGCAGCCATCCTTATGCTAATTACTGCGGTGGCTGTGGTGTCTTCCTGGACGGCCCACCCAGGACGCCCTCACATGTAAACCAGGGACAGGACACACAGGAAGCTGATCAGGTACAGTACACAGCCTGTTTAGCGCTTATTAAAAGCGTACAGTATTATATCATCCTCCTCTTCACTCTTTCTCATATAGTCTTCAGCCTCCTGGCAGGCAGTCCATGCACCTGAATCAACAACTGAGCTTCCAGCGGCTGGTTTGCGCATGTGCGCAGATGCACAGACGCAGACGGTGGGTCTGTTTTTCCCATCCAGCACTGAGCTAAAAAAACTGAGCAAGCAGAGAGAGGCGGAGCTTTGCAGACAGGAGCAGATGAGTGACAGGAAGCCCCTCCTCACTGCCATTAGTCCCGGCCGAGGTACACTATTATATAATATACCTTTTCCAAATAAATAAACATGACTTCTACAGATATTTATGTGGTGTG
The DNA here is from genome assembly GCF_023724105.1 of Carassius gibelio. NCBI lineage: Eukaryota > Metazoa > Chordata > Actinopteri > Cypriniformes > Cyprinidae > Carassius > Carassius gibelio. The sequence goes on from NC_068417.1 coordinate 29,703,735, forward strand.
TGTGTACGTTTATCATGTAGGATACTGGAGGAAGCAACTGGATCACATTTGCGCTCATCTGCGCAGTTACACTCAGAATAATACTGAGTTTAGAGCTCTGATTGGAGAACCTCGTCTGGGCAGAGTAAGAGCAGAACTATACTAGACGTTTATATATATATATATATATATATATATATATATATATATATATATATATATATATATATATATATTAGGGCTGTCAGTTTAAAGCGCCAACTTAATTAGATTTGAAAAATAATGCAATTAAAGTATTTTAACGCACTGGCCCCGACCCCCAGACCTGTACATCATCTTATGTGTAATACAGTTAACTGTTGACAAATATGATGCAGGGCAACAACTACATCAATGCAGTTATACCCTAAAATCCAAGATATTGGAGCCAAAAATTCCCCTGTATGAGTTTTTGTCTCATATTTATAGTACAATATCAAATGAGCAGGGAGAGCAGTATTGCACGAGTGCTGATTTTTGTCCCGGATATAACGAGTGCAAATTTTATACAACAGTTCAGTAAATAAGAAGTTGATATTTGGTTTATAATTGTTGTGCGTCTCCGAGAAACACAGGTGTTTAGTGAGCCGTTTACCGAATCCCTGAATGAATCGAACGTTTGAACGAATCAAATGAATGAATGACATTTACTGCCACCTGCTGGCAGATTTCGTTTCCTATTTAGAGTATCATTTCATAAATAATAATAATAATAATAATTAATATTAAAGGCATAGTTTACCCCCCAATTTTTTATTTAAATCTGTCATCACTTGTATTTTGAATACTGTTGTAACAAAGGTGTTTTGGTCACTTGTGACTTTCATCATATTATCAAAAATTACTGAGATGTTTTTATGTTAGGCCGTTGTACCCTAAATGTTTTCGTTGAATCAAATCAAATATTTCTTTCTAAAGCTACAATTTGTAATGTCCACTTGATGCATTCTCATTTAACGCAAAATAGCTTTAAATAATCTTTTTGTGGGTTTTTCACAGTCAAATTAAAAAAATTTAATTGACTGACAGCCCTAATACATACATACATATACATATATGTATATATATAATACATTTGTTTACTCATTACTATTCATTTATGTTATTTTTATTACAGATTTGTATTTTTAATCCTTTATTATTATTATTATGTTGCTGTTGTTGTTATTATGAAGATTTTGTGTTTGTCATTCTTCCTTCTAGATGATATCAGCTGTTATTGAGGAGGACAGCTATGAAGTCAGTCTGCGCATTAACTTCCTCTCTGCCTCACCGGAGGGATCCAGGGTCAGAAACACTCCTGAGAGCTTTTATGTCGAGTCTAAAGAGAGCCTCTTGGGTACTGCATGTTTTTCGGTCTGGGACATCATGTTCGTGTTGTCTCTTTGCAGTCGTCTTCTGTCGGTCAGCAGAGCAGATCTGTGGCATCAGAGAGTCAGAACCTCAGTGCTGTGACAGAAGGCAGGAAGTCAGCCAGTCCGGGTACTGACACAACTTTGTTTTGCTTATATATAAAATAACTTAAAAAAAAGTTATTTTATTAAAATAACTCAAATAAATAAATAGTTTATTAATAATAATTTACAATAGTAATAAAATATGAGGCATCAACATATTTATTAATGATACATAATGGACCATTCAGTTATTTCTCTTTACTTGCACAGACAGTAACATTAATACAGCAGGATCGTCATCCAACAGAAAGAATCAGAAAAAGATCTGGAGCTCAGACGCCAAGCAGCCGGTCAGAATCACACACACATACACTGACTTAAACCTTTTTATTTGATAGTCAAAGAAACAGTACAGTAGGAATGTTAATGTCTTTCTCAGGAGTCTAAAGACAGTCTGCTTCTTAAGGAGGTGGGGCCTGAGGGGCGGGGCCAGATCTCAGCCGTGCAGCAGCTGTTGGATGAGGTGAAGCTAAAGAACCAATCACAGCTCCAAAAACCCCACAGCAATTTAAAGGGGACGCTTTATGTTTTTTCAGTCTGTATATTTTTTTAGTGCATGTAAGCAATCTGCAAGTCCAAAATGAGATAATCTATGAATGTCATGCTTGTCATATTCACCAGTTATTGTAAAGGGCATTACATTTCCAACATAAGCTATAAGTGGTAGACTGGGCCAACTGACCAATCAGAGCAGACTGGACTTTTCAGAAAGCGGGTTTTAAAGGATTAAATGGAGCATTCAGATAAAGAGTGAAAACATCAAATCATCAACTTTCATGTAGACCACTGAACAAAACTATGAATATATAAATAAGCAAAATAGGGGCCCTTTAAGGTGGATTTTTAGTATTCTTTTCCAAAGTGTTGTCGTTGAAATGTAGTAATTTCTGTTGGAATCCACATAATTTTGCAAAAGATTTCGCATACAGATATCACAAAAAAAATTAAAAAAATAAAGTTGATGAAGCAGATCTTTTCCATGTTGAAACAGAATGCTTTGTAAATTGCTAGACCTTTTTAAAGGGATAGTTCACCCAATAATGAAAACTTTATCATTAATTACTCACCTTTTTATCGTTCCAAACCCTTAAGATAGTTTTTATGAAATACGTCAGCTTTCTGACCCTGCATAGACAGCAATGCAACTACCAAGTTCAAGGCCCAGAAATTTAATAAAGACATCATTAAAATAGACCATGTGACATCAGTGGTGCAACCTTAATTTTATGATCTTGAACTTGTTAGTTAATTTGCAGGGTGCAAGGTGCAAAAACTCTCAGATTTCATAAAAAAATATCTTAATTTGTGCTCTGAAGAAGAATGAAGATCTTACAAGTTTGGAATGCTAGGATGAGTAATTAATGACAGAATTTTCATTTTTGGTTGAACTGTCCGTTTAAATTTTGCCAACATTTCTCTAATGCGAGCACTCTTTTAGATGTACTTGGAATCTTTTGTGTAGCTGCATATATTTATAGAAGGTGTGTTTAAAATGATGGCATATCTGCAGGGTGCTGACCCAGCATGTTTGGGAATTGATGGGCGTCCCGCTCTGGTTGCTGCAGTGTTAAACGGGCATCATGATGTCATTCCTGTGCTGGTGCAGAGAGAAGCTGATGTTAACCATGCATCTGGACCGTGAGTTTGAAACAAGTCCCTTTCAATTTCCTTTTGACATATCTAGTAATAATCTGAGCCAAATGAATCCTTTCAATCATCTATGGCGGCCACAGGTTGAATAACACGGCGCTGCATGAGGCTGCAGCTCTGGGAAACGAAGGTCTGAGGAGTGTTGAGATACTCCTGGGGTGAGTTTCACAAACGTTAACGGTGAGACCATTACAAAGGCATGTTTTAAAAAAGATCTTATTCTTGTGCAGGTGTAATGCAAGTATCAGAAAGCAGAACAATCGTGGACAGACAGCGTATGATATTGCCGTGGCTGCCGGGAGCAGGTCTGTGGTGACTCTGATGGCAGCTCACATGGGACAGGATCTGCTACAGCGCCACACCAAGGCCAGGAGCCCATCTGGACTGGATACGTTCTCTTGAGACAATCCACATCTTAACCAACTGACATATCCAAGCGAAAATATTGATTATTAATTATATAATTATTTCATTTGTATTTACTTGAACATATAAATTTAAAATGCATTATGGACGCTTGTTACCAAAACAGGATAAAACGTTTTTTTTTAAAGCAATTGCAACTTTTTATCTCACAATTCTGACTTTTTTTCTTGCAATTTAAAAAAATGAACGGAATTTTTAAAAAGTCCCTTATATTAACTATCAGACTTGCATTACAATATTCTAAGATGGCACAATTACTTTTTTTGTTTTTTTAATCTTTTTAATTTCACACTCACTAGTTCATTATGTAGTGTTAAAATGCTGTTCTTCATTGTTCTACTTTATACTGTGTTGTCAAGGTAGCTAAATTTAACGGGGAGAAAAGGGTTAATAGTTTTGCGATGTATACAGCAGAAGTCACTTTCAGATCAAGCCATTTTTGTTTAGTCAACAAAGCAAATTTGCATCAACAACTTAAACCCCAAATTTTTTCACGTAAAATAGAATACTATTGAAATAAATAGATTTTGTCTGGGAACGTTTTCTGAACAACTTTGAGTTTTATGTCAATTATACTAATAACTGTGAGTTTTAGAGAGCAGTTTACACAATAATTATTTCCCTTACCTGTCCAAGAAAAAGCAACTCAATTTTTGAGTAGTGATATACTGAATGATGTACTTTTCTCCATCATAAAGTCTTTCCAAATAGATGTTTGCACATGTTTTGTCTGTCTGTCTTTCTATCTTCATACTAGTGCTGTGAAACTATTAATCACATTGAAAATAAACGTTTTTGTTTACATGATATATGTGTGTGTGTGTGTGTACTGTGTCTATTTATTATGTATATATTTAAGAAAAATATGTTATGTGTATATATTATATATATGTACATATATTTTTAAATACATGGTGTGTGTGTGTATTTATTTATACATAATAAATGTACACCGTACACACACACATATCATAACAGAAAAAAAGTTTATTTTCGGTGTGATTAATCGCGATTGATCCAGTTAGTGACCAAACAGCAATACTATCTTTATTTATATTGCTATAATTATTAATATTTCTTTAAATGTTTTTAAAAAAAATTATTAGTACCGAACCACTTAAAGCATTTTTGACAAAGAAACATAAATAAAAAAAAGAGCCAGCGCATAATGAAACATTTTGATATTTAATTAACAGGTGGCAACATTTTTATCTGCGCAACTGTGTGAATACAAAACATAACAGTGATAAAAATAAACTTTTAACCTACGAAAAACTCATTCAGCTGTGTTTATGGTGCAGAAGGAAGAGAGTTATGCTGGTGTATGTCTGCAGAGAAACATATCCTTGCTTTGGGTTAAACACTGAACCAAATATAAAATAAATCACACTTAAGCCTCAAACGGTTAATAACGCAACTGATATGATTGTGATAACATCCGAGTCACGTGACAACAAAGATACACGACGTACAAAACCCAAAGCTTAGGCTTCTCAGCGGCGTAAGCGCAGGAAGAATGCATGCCTGCACTCTTTGCTGTCCACCGGGTAATATTTATCATAAAAGTCCAGGATGTACTCCTCTGTCTTGAAGCCGAACTTCTGGTAGAGCAGCATGGCAGGGTTGCTCGCCGATACGTGAAGGGTCACATCCTTTCCCATGCAGGTCTACAGAGAGGAGAAAAGAAGATTCCTGTATCAACTGAAGCTTGTTAACTCAACGTGGCTGATTTATATTTGACTCGTTATATTTTTTAACAGAACTAACAATTATTGCTAAATGTGTGACTGAATCATATAATAACTTAATAATATTGATAGTTCATCGTCTAGCTGACTACGTCTTGTATTATTATTATTATTTTTTCTAAAATCCTGTCAAATGTGCACAAACTACTAGCTACTACTAAATATTGTAGAAACATAATTTTCTGTAAAGTTGCTTTGTAACGATTTATTTTGTAAAAAGCGCTATACAAATAAACTTGAATTGAATTGAATTGAACTCGCCTGAATGAGATGGTAGATCATGAATGTGGCGATACCAGCTCGCCTCCATTCAGGATGCACCAGCAGGAAGGAGATGTAGGCCTCGTTGTATTTCACATCCGGCACCATGAAGCCAAAACCAATCACAACTTTCTTGTAAAGCACCACCACGCTGAAGTCTGGGTACTGGAGGCACTCTGACAGGTCGATACCTGATAAACAGAAGAACCGGTTACTTCATTGGGACCTAGCTTCACCCAAAGTCTGTGTTTGACAGGATGAAGAGATGATTACCAGGCCAGAAGATGTCTTGGCACATGGAGTTGACCGAAGGGATGTGATTGGGCCGCACATAGCAGTAGTCTATAGGTGTGTCAGGTTCAGCAACCCAATTTGGGTCCTTCTTGTGAGGATACGCACGGATCTCTGACAGCAAGCGCAGCTTCAGCGGCCGACTCTCATAGTCTCTCCTACACACAATAATACACATTATAATAAACAGACACATGTTCACCATGGGTTTTGTAAACATGGATTGATGTATGTCCTCACGACTCATAGCCAAAACTTTTCCTAAACAAGTCTGTTTTGCAGGATAGCTTCCATAATATCTGATTTATTTCAACACTAATGTATATCATCTAGGGATGTGTTTACACACATTTAAAAAAAAACTTCATTTCAAAAACAGATTACTGTTTAAAGATTTGAGGTCAGAATTTTTTTCATAAAGAAATACATATTACTTTAATACGTTTAATTAGCAAGAATGCATTAAATTGATCAATTGATTACTATTTCAAATAAATGTTTTGAACTTCCTATTCATTAAACATATCTAGCAATAATAATAATAATAATAATGCTGTTTTCAGCATTGATATTAATAAGATCTAATTTCTTAAGCAGCAATAGCATTTCAGAATGATTTCTGAAGATCATGTGACACTGAAGACTGGAGCAATGATGCTGAAAATTCAGCTTCGAACACAGAAATAAATTGCATTTCAAAATTTATTAAAATAGAAACGTGTTATTTTAACTAATTATTTAACAATATTATAATTTTTACTGAGTTTTTCCAATAAATGCGGTTTTCGTGAGCTTAAAGTATTTCTTTCAAAAATATCTTACTGACCCCAAACCTTTTAACAGTAGTGTATACTTATAAACAATATCTTACAAATTATATTTTATGAAAATAAAAAGGATAATAATCTCTATGATTTTTATTACGCAAACATTCATATTATCTAATACCTAAAGTACTTAACATTAAATTAACTAAATTCATTTCACGCACCTGAAGTATACAAAATTTGAGTCATTTAAAGACAACACTTAACACTATTTTGTCCTTTCATCCTAACTCTTTTTTTTTTTTTTAAAAGAGCGAAAATCTAGTCCAGTCCACCATGCATCAAATCCCAACAGCTTGTGTAAGAGTAAGAAATTAGGTTTGCGCAAACCTGATGTAGGGCTTGAGTACTCTGGACGTGTAGGGACTCTTGATGGTCTGATCCATGCAGACATCAGAACCCATGAGCCTGTGCCAGAACGACACTGTGTGCTGATGAAACCCTTTCCTTACAGTCACTGTTGACTGAGGAACAAAACAAGACTTTGAGTTCCTCAACAGAAGTAACTATGGTATACATACTGTAGCTACAGGTTTTCTTCTATCTTACCTGAAAGCGATCAAGTATTCGAAGGTCCTGGCTGGTAGTTCTGTACTTCTCCTCTTCACTTCTCCTGTGGCTGGCCAAACCCCCTTGTGCCCCATACACACCTCCGACCAAACTGAGCATAGCGCTCACTGCCTGATCCACATCCAGCAGGGGGAGCCCTCGCTCTCTTTTCGCCTGTCGCACGAGTAGCTTGCGATGCAGTCTTTTGGCCTGTGGCGTGACGGCCAGCGCTTGAGGACACGCCTCCAGCCTGTGGAGCAGCAAGCGCTCCTCGTAAAGGCTGATGAATGTGTAGCGCGGGGTGGCCGAAGATACGCCGCCCCCGCCCTTATCTTGAAGAACCTTCCTCCGCTCAATCCCACGCCCCGCTGGCAACAAGCCTTCATTCTGGCCTTCGTCTTCCTCACCATCTCTACCCTGCTCTTCGTCCTCACTCTCCAGTTCTTGTTTGATCAGCTCTGCTGGACGTATCTTTTTCCTGACCATGATGGTGCCGGTGGCCAGAGGCATGCTGGGAGGGGGAATGTACTCCATTCCGGGGTCGATAACTCCCTCGGCATCCAATTCTTCATCGTCTGATGGAAAGTCACACAATGTGTACAGTCAATACACAATGTGACAAAAGCCTAAACAATTTTCTATTCATTACCAAATATGAATAAACTATCAATATATAAAAATAGGAGTGGTTGGTAGGGTGTTACTAGGTGTAACAATTTCCCCCTCGGACAGTTTTTCTGGTTGCAGTCGAACCAGCGTCCAACAGCAATGCCTTTATGCTTAATGCCTCAATGCGTTTGGCCAATCAGCGTACACTTACGTCACTGATTTTTCTATAAAACCGCTTTAGACCCTACTCTGAAGTAGGAGCTAATTTAGTTCCTTCAGACGAGGTTCCTAGATCTAAAACCATTCCTAGGTCCTGTGGTTTGCCAACACCAAAAAATGGGCGCTTCTGCAATAAAGTTCCAGGGAAACTATGAAAAGGTCCCTCCAGTGCGAAAGCCCCTATATGTGTTCTGGTTGGATGCTTGGGCTTTACTAGGGAATTATGGGGGGTTAAAAGGGCATTTCCAGGCTGTTCTGGGTGGTTGTTGGGGTGTACCAGATGACTATTAAATGATGTAACTTTGCGGTTGCTTAAATGTTCCACATGGTTATTAAAATGTTGCCTGGGTGTTCTGAGTGTTCATTAGGATGTTGCTGTGTGATTGTTACAGTGTTCTGGATGGTTATCAACAGGCTGTTACCACAGTTTGAGGTTGCCAGGGTGTTTTGTTTGGTAAGAATGTACTGAATGTTCTAATATGGTTGCTCATGGCTGTTAGAATGTTGCCAGGGTGCTTTTGATGGTTGTTAGGAAGTGGTTATTTGGTTCCCAATGCGTTTTGTATGGTTATTTAAATTCATGTTTACGCATTTGACAATTGCTTTTAATCAGAGCAACTTTGAATTCAAGGTATGCATTTTGTCCATTTTTAGATGTTCCGAGTAGTTTGTACCTATGTAACTATTTGATCGCTAGGGTGTTCTGGATGGTCCCCAATAGGATGTTGGTATGTGGTTGTCACCGTATTTTGTGTGGTTGTTAGGATACTACTTGGGAACTATGGGTGATTACAAGAGTGTTCTTGGTGTTTATTATGAGGTTGCCTGAGTGTTCCGAATGATTGTTAGAATGTTGCCAGGGTGTTTTGGGTAGTTGTGAGGATGATGCTGTTTGGTTGTTTGGGTTCTGAGTGGTCATCAATAGGATGTTGCTATGTGGATGCCAGGATGTTTAGCATGGTTGTTAGGGTGTTGCTAGAGAACTATGGGTGGTTACAAGGATGTTTACAGAGTGCTCTGGGTGGTTGTTAGGATGGTGTGGTTGCCCGAATGTTCCCTATGGTTGCTACAATGTGGTCAATGTGTTAGTTGCTATATGGTTTCTAGGGTGTTCTGGGTGGTCATCGATAGGATGCTGCTATGTGGTTGCCAGGGTGTTGTTGTGTGGTTATTAAAATTCATGTTTATGCATTTGGTAGTCGCTTTTAAATCACAGCAACTTTTAATTCACGGAACATATTTTGTCCATTTATGAATGTTAGAATGTTGCTAGGGTGTTCTAGGTAGTTAGAATGTTGCTATGGGGTTCTGGGTGGTTCTTAGAATGTTGCTACGTGATTTGCATCTGGGACTGGTAGCATAAACTGTTCATCATCTACTTTGATTTCCACAAGAATAGTTGTAAGTCATATTTAAGTCAGTTACAAAAAGGTAGATTGGCCCTTAAATCTGATAACCTCTTGGATATCTGCTAGTTGGCCAAACTAGTTCTTAAGACAGTCTTGACACAGTGGCTTTATTCAACTGAACCCTGGTGTGTATAAACAGACCCTCAAGTCTATGCCATCTTTTCACCCATTTTAGCATCTATCAGGTGGAAAGCCTAAGTCTGATTGCCTAGAAAAGTGACCATTAGTAGGTGTTTGGTCAGTTACCAAGTGCACCATCTCACCGTGGAAAAGAGCCTGAGGGGGCATGACATCTGGGATGAGATCGGCCTCTGACAGCAGACTGGGCGTAGCAGAGTGTGAGGCGGGTGTTCCAGGGGCGGAGAAGTCGGGCGAAGGGGAGGGGGAGGGAGAGGTGAGCGGGGTTCTGTCAGAGGAGCTGAGAGAGGAAAAGTCAATGACTTCACCCTTCTCCAGATACGGCTCTGACCGCCGCACACGACTGCCCAGTTTGACAGGTGTGGATGAGGCACTGCGGTCTAGAAACCCGGCCGCCTCCTTCTGCGCACGCCGGATCTCTTTAGCCTCCTGTGTTCGGGAACGCTTTTCTTTCAGCTGCATGGCGTTCTCCACTGGGTTCCGACTGCCACGCTTCCTCAAACCCTCCACGGTGATGATGGGGTCCAGGGACGGCCTCGACACAGCTGGATAAACAATGTAAAGATCCAAAAATGTTGTATTTACATTTTGAAATTGAGGACGAGTACCGCAGTACAAACATTATATTTAATCACTGATACCAATAAGCCAATAGGCCATTTTTAACTTAAATGTACAAGGCTTCTGGTTTCATTCATCCGCTAACAATCAAATAATATTGCAAACTGTTATTCGATATCTTATCATTTTTATGTATGATCATAATTAGAAACACACTGGTTTGTATCGCAAATGGTTATCTGCATTTTTTTATACTTCTAGTTATTTAACCAAACCGTCTAATGAAACGAAACTCTCGCACATTCACAGAAAAAGGCTTAGTTTCACATTGGGAAATAAGGTGGATACTACTATACTTCTATTTCATCTAAATAAGTGTAAAATAATCAAAGAATTTAAACACTGCTTTTTTATTTTAAGATCTGCTACAAATTACAACCACTACTAATTACATGAATAAATACTGCTAATATTTACTTCAGGTACGATACCAATATGGTACTAATATATTTGTCAGCTTTACATTTACAGTCAGCATACATTCTTACTTCTCCCTTTCTACGTTACTGTGAATGATTTATCCTTGATCTTTGACATTTTTAACTTGCTATTTTTAATCAAAATGTCGGGCAAAATGAAAGATCTCCAATAATACAGTCTTGCTTAAACCCTGCCCCTTTCTTACAAATAAGTGTTTGTCACAATACAGAAAAAATGATCTGTCGGTAGTACTAATTTACGTTGTGACTTAATTTGCGACTTTTTTGGCGATTATTTTTTTTTTTAATTTGCGACAATTTTTTTAATATAACCTAAATCAGTTGACCAAAACATGCCAAAGCTAGAAGATGTTCATGCTAATGTAAAATACTACTACCCTTGGCTTTAAGTGAAGCCGCAGAGCTCTTCTCCCCCTCGGGCCGTAGAGTAGGTGGCCGATTCTGGACAAGCTTCCACCAGCCAGGTTCTCCGAACTCCTGTGCTCCTGAACGGAAAAACGTTGGGCTGCCGACAGACAAACATCCTGCCACGGTGCTCCACCATGTGGACGTCTTCTTCCTGAGAGTGTATAAGACATTCTTATTCACATACTTTTTGGCAGCGGCTATTTGCACTAAGTCTAAGTAGCAATAGAGACTTTCTACGCTAAGTGAAAATAGCATACTTTCTTAGCGAAGGATGATATTTACAAAATAACCTCTGCCAACAAGACGGACTATTTGCACTTAATGTAAATAGACATTCGGATACTTATTTGTCCTTTATAATCACTTTATAGTGATTCTAAAACAAAATATAAGGTATTTGATGCACTTTTGAAACTCAGTCTCACCTAGAACCAAGCAGGAAGTTCCAGTGCCGACTAATAAATGCACATATATCTTCCTTCCATCTGAAGTAACCTTGTCGTCCGGTGCCCTCTAAAGACAGGTTATACATGGCCAACATCACCACCTATAAACATAAAATCAAACAATATTGAGATGTTTTTACAGAATTAAATTGCGTGTCATGTCTCTTTATTTGGATGTTATGAGATTTTTTCAGCTTTGTAATGCGGTTTGTAAAGCACATTTTCTTCAAGGAACAATGCTGGAATGTTCTTTTAGACCGCTTTGTCTAAATACGGTTTCCATTTCTTGTAACTGTTCCAGATTAGATACCTGCTGCCAGGTCAGCCTCATCCTCTCAAAACTCTCCTTCCTGTCTTCGGCGCAGTCCGAGCAGGTGAACTTGAAAAAGTTGTCTCCTTTCAAATAGCTCGGCTGCTCTCCGCGTAGCTGGGCTGAACCACACAAGGAGAAAAGGAAGACAGCTCTGAGACCAAGCACTTTTTTTCAGACCAGTCTTTATTGAATGAACAAATTATACACAAGTTAGACATCAGATCTTAATCTGGTCTCACGACGGTGTATCAGACGTGGCATCGGTCTTCTCACCCGCTGGGCTCCACTTGTGGCACTTGTCACAGTAGAACGACATGTCCTCGTTCCAGCTTCCTTCTCCGTCTTCCCCGACGTCGCTGTTCAGGGAGTCTCCGCTCTGGTCATGAGACAGATCCACAGACGCCTGGTCCTCCGACTCCACAATGAGGAGAGTTTCTCCCTCCACCTCGCCCTCCTCCAGACCCTCAGAGGCTGACGTGCACACGGTCTCCTCATCTTGTGCCGTAAGTCCTCTCTTTTCCCCACTGTCCATTGTTCAATCTAAGAGATAAGAGGAAGCGATTAGATCCAGGGACAAGGACTCTCAGGATGCTCTTGCCAAGTTAAACCATTCATCCCCAGTCAGATGGGAAAGAGAACTGAATTCAGCATTTTGTACTTGTCTTTAAAAAATGTTTGAACATTCTATTAGTTGCACTTGCAAGAATACGGAATGCTGAGATACACAACTGTGATGTTTTACAGGTATCTAAAATGTTGTGACCTTATTAATTAGAGTACAATGGGTTACAAACAATGAAAACAATAACAGTTATTTATTTATTTTGACAGGGCCAGTGAAATTCTGGGCCAATTGAAATAAAACTTTTTCTTTTCAGGTTCCTGTGGCTCAGTGGTAGAGCATTGTGTTTGCAATGCAAAAGGTTGTGGGTTTAAGTCCCAGGGAACACACATACTGGTAAAAAATATATATATATGTTTTGCCTGAATGCACTGTAAGTCGCTTTGGATAAAAGCATCTGCTAAATGCATAATTATTATTTATATAATAAGATGCATTCATATTTAGCCAATGCGAATTATATTAAAATGGCAAATATCAAAAGTTTGTTTTGTTTATTACCACTGTATTTCAGTGGCAACTATAACCACTCTTGGTTTTACAACCATGGTTTTATTGTAATAAAAGTAAGTATGTTTTTATTTTTTAATTTTTTAATTATTGTTTTGATTACATTTATACAACCACAGTTTTACTAGGAATACCATGGTTAAAAAACAGTTAGTGCAGCA